>NW_022881637.1:0-16734 GCF_003369915.1 Drosophila miranda | reverse complement strand
AGCGGTGAGACGTATTTTGTCAGCAGAGATAAGTTGCGGCAGCGGAGATAAGATGTCGTCAGCGGAGAAAAGATTTCCGCAGCGGATATTAATTTTCCAACAGCGGAGAGATATTATTTGTCAGCAGAGATAAGATGTCGGCAGGGATATAAATTCCTCGCTGCCGGAAGTAAATGTCTGCAGCGGTAGATAAGTTTTCTGCAGTGGAGAATCGTAGCTCGTCAGCGGAGATAAGTTGTCCGGCAGCGGAGATAAGATGCTGTCAGCGAGAAAAGTTTTCCGCCAGCGGATATCAATTTTCCACCAGCGGGAGAATGCATTTTGTCAGCAGAGATAAGATGTCGGCAGGGATATAAAATCCTCGCCCGAGGTAAATGTTCTGCCAGCGGAGATACGTTTTCTTTTGCGGATAAACGTAGTTCGTCAGCGGAGATAAGTTGTCCGGCAGGGGATATAAATTTCCCCCTCTGGAGAAAAGTTTTCGCCAGCGGATATCAATTCCCGCACGGAGATAAGTTTTCCGCCAGCGGAGAGACGTATTTTGTCAGCAGAGATAAGTTGTCCGGCAGCGGAGATAAGATGTCTGTCAGCGGAGAAAAGATTTCGCCAGCGGATATTAATTTTCCACCAGCGGAGAGATGTATTTTGTCAGCAGAGATAAGATGTCCGGCAGGGGATATAAATTCCTCGCTGCCGTAAGTAAATGTTCTGCCAGCGGAGATAAGTTTTCTCAGATGGAGAATCGTAGTTCGTCAGCGGAGATAAGTTATCGGCAGCGGAGTAAGATGCCTGTCAGCGGAGAAAAGTTTTCGCCAGCGGATATCAATTTTCCACCAGCGAGAGATGTATTTTGCAGAGATAAGATGTCCACAGGGGATATAAACTTCCCGCGCCGGAGGTAAATGTTGTGCAGCGATATACGTTTTCTGCCGGCGGAGAAACGTAGTTCGTCAGCGGAGATAAGTTGTCCGGCAGGGGATATAAATTTTCCCCTCTGGAGTAAAGTTTTCCGCCAGCAGATATCAATTTCCCGCCAGCGGAGATAAGTTTTCTGCCAGCGGAGAATCGTAGTTCGTCAGCAGAGATAAGTTGTCCGGCAGCGGAGATAAGATGCCTGTCAGCGGAGAAAGTTTTCCGCCAGCGGATATCAATTTTCCACCAGGGAGAGATGCATTTTGTCAGCAGAGATAAGATGTCCGGCAGGGGATATAAATCCTCGCCGCCAGAGTAAATGTTCTGCAGCGGAGATACGTTTTCTTTTGGCGGATAAACGTAGTTCGTCAGCGGAGATAAGTTGCCGGCAGGGATATAATTTCCCACTCTGGAAAAATTTCCCCAGCGGATATCAATTCCCCGCCACCGAGATAAGTTTTCCGCCAGCGGAGACGTATTTTGTCAGCAGAGATAATGCCGGCAGCGGAGATAAGATGTCTGTCAGCGGAGAAAAGATTTCCGCCAGCGGATATCAATTTCCCACCAGCGGAGAGATGTATTTTTGTCAGCAGAGATAAATGTCTTGCAGGAAATATAATTTCCGCCACCGGAGGTAAATGTTGTGTCAGCGGAGATACGTTTTCTGCCGGCGGAGAAACGTAGTTCGTCAGCGGAGATAAGTTGCCCTTCAGGGATATAAATTTTCCCCTCTGAGTAAAGTTTTCCGCCAGCGATATCAATTTCCGCCACCGGAGATAAGTTTTCGCCAGCGGAGAGACGTATTTTGTCAACAGAGATAAGTTGTCCGCAGCGGAGATAAGATGAAAAGTTTTCCCCAGCGGATATAAATTTCCCGCCACCGCAGATAAGTTTTCCGCCAGCGGAGATGTACTTTGTCAGCAGAGATAAGACCGGCAGGGAATATAAATTCCTCGCGCCGGAAGTAAATGTTCTGCCAGCGGAGAAAAGTAGTTCGTCAGCGGAGATAAGTTGTCCCAGGGGATATAAATTTCCACCTCACAGAAAAGTTTTCCGCAGCGATATTAATTTCCGCACCACAGATAAGTTTTCCGCCACGGAGAGATGTATTTTGTCAGCAGAGATAAGATGTCCGGCAGGGGATATAAATTCCTCGCCGCCGGAAGTAAATGTTCTGCCAGCGGAGATAAGTTTTGCCAGCGGAGAATCGTAGATCGTCACGGAGATAAGTTGTCCGGCAGCGGAGATAAGATGCCTGTCAGCGGGGACAAGTTTTTCGCCAGGATATAAATTTTCCACCAGCGGAGAGATGTATTTTGTCAGCAGAGAAAAGATGTCCGGCAGGGGATATAAATTTCCCGCCGCCGGAGGTAAATGTTCTGCCAGCGGAGATACGTTTTCTGCCTGCGGACAAACGTAGTTCGTCAGCTGAGATAAGTTGTCCGCAGGGATATAAATTTTCCCTCTGGAGTAAAGTTTTCCGCCAGCGAATATCAATTTCCCGCCAGCAGATAAGTTTCTGCCAGCGGAGAATCGTAGTTCGTCAGCAGAGATAAGTTGTCCGGCAGCGGAGATAAGATGCCTGTCAGCGGAGAAAAAGTTTTCCGCCAGGGGATATCAATTTTCCAACAGCGAGAGATGTTTTTGTCAGCAGAGATAGATGTCTTGCAGGGTATATAAAATTCCGCCGCCAGAGGTAAATGTTCTGCCAGCGGAGATACGTTTTCTTTTGGCGGAGAAACGTAGTTCGTCAGCGAGATAAGTTGTCTGGCAGGGGATATAAATTTCCCCTCTGGAGAAAAGTTTTCCGCCAGCGAATATCAATTCCCGCCACCGAGATAAGTTTTCCGCAGCGGAGAGACGTATTTTGTCAGCAGAGATAAGTTGTCCGGCAGCGGAATAAGATGTCTGTCAGCGGAGAAAAGATTTCCGCCAGCGAATATAAATTTCCACCAGCGGAGAGATGTATTTGTCAGTAGAGATAAGATGTCCGGCAGGTTATATAAATTCCTCGCCGCCAGAGGTAATGTTCTGCCAGCGGAGATACGTTTCTTTTGGCGGATAAACGTAGTTCGTCAGCGGAGATAAGTTTGTCCGGCAGGGGATATAAATTTCCCACTCTGGAAAAGTTTTCCGCCAGGATATCAATTCCCCGCCACCGGAGATAAGTTTTCCGCCAGCGGAGAGACGTATTTGTCAGCAGAGATAAGTTGTCCGCAGCGGAGATAAGATGTCTGTCAGCGGAGAAAGATTTCCGCCAGGATATTAATTTCCAACAGCGAGAGATGTATTTTGTCAGCAGAGATAAGATGTCCGGCAGGTATATAAATTCCTCGCTGCCGAAGTAAATGTTCTGCCAGCGTAGATAAGTTTTCTGCCAGTGGAGAATCGTAGTTCGTCAGCGGAGATAAGTTGTCCGGCAGCGGAGATAAGATGCCTTCAGCGGAGAAAAGTTTTCCGCCAGCGATATCAATTTTCCACCAGCGGAGAGATGCATTTTGTCAGCAGAGATAAGATGTCTGCAGGGATATAAATTTCCCGCCGCCGAGTAAATGTTGTGCAGGGAGATACGTTTTCTTTTGGCGGAGAAACGTAGTTCGTCAGCGGAGATAAGTTGTCCGGCAGGGGATATAAATTTCCCCTCTGGAGAAAAGTTTTCCGCCACGGATATCAATTTGCCGCCACCGGAGATAAGTTTTCCGCCAGCGGAGAGACGTATTTGTCAGCAGAGATAAGTTGTCGGCAGCGGAGATAAGATGTCTGTCAGCGGAAAAAAAGATTTCCGCCAGCGGATATCAATTTTCCACAGCGGAGAGATGTATTTTGTCAGCAGAGATAAGATGTCTTGCAGGGGATATAAATTTCCCGCCGCCAGAGGTAAATGTTCTGCCAGCGGAGATACGTTTTCTTTTGGCGGAGAAACGTAGTTCGTCAGCGGAGATAAGTTGTCCGGCAGGGGATATAAATTTCCCCCTCTGAGAAAAGTTTTCCGCCAGCGGATATCAATTCCCCGCACCGGAGATAAGTTTTCCGCAGCGGAGAGACGTATTTTGTCAGCAAAGATAAGTTGTCCGGCAGCGGAATAAGATGTCTGTCAGCTGAGAAAAGATTTCGCCAGCGGATAAATTTCCACCAGCGGAGAGATGTATTTGTCAGCAGAGATAAGATGTCCGGCAGGGATATAAAATCCTCGCCGCCAGAGGTAAATGTTCTGCCAGCGGAGATACGTTTTCTTTTGGCGGATAAACGTAGTTCGTCAGCGAGATAAGTTGTCCGGCAGGGGATATAAATTTCCCCCTCTGGAGAAAGTTTTCCGCCAGCGGATCAATTCCCCCACCGGAGATAAGTTTTCCCCAGCGGAGAGACGTATTTTGTCAGCAGAGATAAGTTGTCCGGCAGCGGAGATAAGATGTCTGTCAGCGGAGAAAAGATTTCGCCAGCGATATTAATTCCACCAGCGGAGAGATGTATTTTGTCAGCAGAGATAAGATGTCCGGCGATATAAATTCCTCGCTGCGTAAGTAAATGTTCTGCCAGCGGAGATAAGTTTTCTGCCAGTGGAGAATCGTAGTTCGTCAGCGAGATAAGTTATCCGGCAGCGGAGATAAATGCCTGTCAGCGGAGAAAAGTTTTCTGCCAGCGGATATCAATTTTCCACCAGCGGAGAGATGTATTTTGTCAGCAGAGATAAGATGTCCTACAGGGATATAAACTTCCCGCCGCCGGAGGTAAATGTTGTGCCAGCGATATACGTTTTCTGCCGGCGGAGAAACGTAGTTCGTCAGCGGAGATAAGTTGTCCGGCAGGGGATATAAATTTTCCCTCTGGAGTAAAGTTTTCCCCAGCAGATATCAATTTCCGCCAGCGGAGATAAGTTTTCTGCCAGCGGAGAATCGTAGTTCGTCAGCAGAGATAAGTTGTCCGCAGCGGAGATAGATGCTGTCAGCGGAGAAAAGTTTTCCGCCAGGGGATATCAATTTTCCAACAGCGAGAGATGTATTTTGTCAGCAGAGATAAGATTTTGCCGGATATATAAAGTTCCCGCGCCAGAGGTAAATGTTCTGCCAGCGGAGATACGTTTTCTTTTGGCGGAGAAACGTAGTTCGTCAGCAGAGATAAGTTGTCTGGCAGGGGATATAAATTTCCCCCTCTGGAGAAAAGTTTTCCGCCAGCGGATATCAATTCCCCGCCACCGGAGATAAGTTTTCCGCCAGCGGAGAGACGTATTTTGTCAGCAGAGATAAGTTGTCGGCAGCGGAGATAAGATGTCTGTCAGCGGAGAAAAGATTTCGCCAGCGGTATAAATTTTCCACCAGCGGAGAGATGTATTTTGTCAGTAGAGATAAGATGTCCGCAGTTATATAAATTCCGCGCCAGAGGTAAATTTCTGCCAGCGGAGATACGTTTTCTTTGGCGGATAAACGTAGTTCGTCAGCGGAGATAAGTTGTCGGCAGGGATATAAATTTCCCACTCTGGAAAAAAGTTTTCCGCCAGCGGATATCAATTCCCCGCCACCGGAGATAAGTTTTCCGCCAGCGGAGAGACGTATTTTGTCAGCAAGATAAGTTGTCCGCAGCGGAGATAAGATGTCTGTCAGCGGAGAAAAGATTTCGCAGCGGATATCAATTTCACCAGCGGAGAGATGTATTTTGTCAGCAGAGATAAGATGTCTTGCAGGGATATAAATTTCCCGCCGCCAGAGGTAATGTTCTGCCAGCGGAGATACGTTTTCTTTGGCGGAGAAACGTAGTTCGTCACGGAGAAGTTGTCCGGCAGGGATAAATTTCCCCCTCTTGAGAAAAGTTTTCCGAAAGCGGATATCAATTCCCCGCCACCGGAGATAAGTTTTCCGCCAGCGAGAGACGTATTTTGTCAGCAAAGATAAGTTGTCCGGCAGCGAGATAAATGTCTGTCAGCGGAGAAAAGATTTCGCCAGCGATATTAATTTTCCACCAGCGGAGAGATGTATTTTGTCAGCAGAGATAAGATGTCCGGCAGGGGATATAAATTCCTCGCTGCCGTAAGTAAATGTTCTGCCAGCGGAGATAAGTTTTCTGCCAGTGGAGAATCGTAGTTCGTCAGCGGCGATAAGTTATCCGGCAGCAAATAAGATGCCTGTCAGCGAGAAAAGTTTTCCGCCAGCGGATATCAATTTTCCACCAGCGGAGAGATGTATTTTGTCAGCAAGATAAATGTCCTACAGGGATATAAACTTCCCGCCGCCGGAGGTAAATGTTGTGCCAGCGGATATACGTTTTCTGCGGGAGAAACGTAGTTCGTCAGCGGAGATAAGTTGTCCGGCAGGGATATAAATTTTCCCCTCTGGAGTAAAGTTTCCGCCAGCAGATATCAATTTCCGCCAGCGGAGATAAGTTTTCTGCCAGGAGAATCGTAGTTCGTCAGCAGAGATAAGTTGTCCGGCAGCGGAGATAAGATGCCTGTCAGCGAGAAAAGTTTTCCGCCAGGGATATCAATTTTCCAACAGCGGAGAGATGTATTTTGTCAGCAGAGATAAGATGTCTTGCAGGGGATATAAATTTTCCCGCCGCCAGAGGTAAATGTTCTGCCAGCGGAGATACGTTTTCTTTTGGCGGAGAAACGTAGTTCGTCAGCGGAGATAAGTTGTCTGGCAGGGATATAAATTTCCCCCTCTGGAGAAAAGTTTTCCGCCAGCGGATATCAATTCCCGCCACCGGAGATAAGTTTTCCGCCAGCGGAGAGACGTATTTGTCAGCAGAGATAAGTTGTCCGGCAGCGGAGATAAGATGTCTGTCAGCGGAGAAAAGATTTCCGCCAGCGGATATAAATTTTCCACCAGCGGAGAGATGTATTTTGTCAGTAGAGATAAGATGTCCGGCAGGTTATATAATTCCTCGCCGCCAGAGGTAAATGTTCTGCCAGCGGAGAACGTTTTCTTTTGGCGGATAAACGTAGTTCGTCAGCGGAGATAAGTTGTCCGGCAGGGATATAAATTTCCCACTCTGGAGAAAAGTTTTCCGCCAGCGGATATTAATTCCCCCCACCGAGATAAGTTTTCCGCCAGCGGAGAGACGTATTTTGTCAGCAGAGATAAGTTGTCCGGCAGCGGAGATAAGATGTCTGTCAGCGGAGAAAAGATTTCCGCCAGCGGATATCAATTTTCCACCAGCGGAGAGATGTATTTTGTCAGCAGAGATAAGATGTCTTGCAGGGGATATAAATTTCCCGCCGCCAGAGGTAAATGTTCTGCCAGCGGAGATACGTTTTCTTTGCGGAGAAACGTAGTTCGTCAGCGAATAATGTCCGGCAGGGATATAAATTTCCCCCTCTTGAGAAAAGTTTTCCGAAAGCGGATATCAATTCCCCGCCACCGGAGATAAGTTTTCCGCCAGCGGAGAGACGTATTTTGTCAGCAAAATAAGTTGTCCGGCAGCGGAATAAGATGTCTGTCAGCGGAGAAAGATTTCCCAGCGATATTAATTTTCCACCAGCGAGAGATGTATTTGTCAGCAGAGATAAGATGTCCGCAGGGGATATAATTCCTCGCTGCGTAAGTAAATGTTCTGCCAGCGGAGATAAGTTTTCTGCCAGTGGAGAATCGTAGTTCGTCAGCGGAGATAAGTTATCGGCAGCGGAGATAAGATGCCTGTCACGGAGAAAAGTTTTCCGCCAGCGGATATCAATTTTCCACCAGCGGAGAGATGTATTTTTCAGCAGAGATAAGATGTCCTACAGGGGATATAAATTTCCGCCGCCGGAGGTTAATGTGTGCCAGCGGATTACTTCTGCCGGCGCGGAAACGTAGTTCGTCAGCGGAGATAAGTTGTCCGGCAGGGATATATATAAATTTCCCCTCTGGAGTAAAGTTTTCGCCAGCGGATATCATTTCCCGCCACGGATATAAGCTTTCCGCCAGCGGAGAGACGTATTTTGTCAGAAAAGATAAGCTGTCCGGCAGGGGTATAATTTCCCCCTCTGGAGATAAGTTTTCTGCCAGCTGATATCAATTTTCCACCAGCGGAGAGATGTATTTTGTCAGCAGAGATAAGATGTCCTACAGGGGATATAAATTCCCGCCGCCGGAGGTAAATGTTGTCCAGCGGATATACGTTTTCTGCCGGCGAGAAACGTAGTTCGTCAGCGGAGATAAGTTGTCCGGCAGGGGATATAAATTTTCCCCTCTGGAGTAAAGTTTCCGCCAGCGGATATCAATTTCCCGCCACCGGAGATAAGTTTTCCGCCAGCGGAGAGACGTATTTTGTCAGCAGAGATAAGATGTCCGGCAGGGAATATAATTCCTCGCCCGAAGTAAATGTTCTGCCAGCGGAGAAAAGTTGCGTCAGCGGAGATAAGTTGTCCGGCAGGGGATATAAATTTCCACATCAGCAGAAAAGTTTTCCGCCAGCGGATATAAATTTCCCGGCACCGCAGATAAGTTTTCCGCCAGCGGAGAGATGTATTTTGTCATCAGAGATAAGAGTACGGCAGGAATATAAATTCTCGCCGCGGAAGTAAATGTTCTGCCAGCGGAGATACGTTTTCTTTTGGCGGAGAAACGTAGTTCGTCAGCAGAGATAAGTTGTCTGGCAGGGGATATAAATTTCCCCTCTGGAGTAAAGTTTTCCGCCAGCAGATATCAATTTCCGCCAGCGGAGATAAGTTTTCTGCCAGCGGAGAATCGTAGTTCGTCAGCAGAGATAAGTTGTCCGGCAGCGGAGATAAGATGCCTGTCAGCGGAGAAAAGTTTCCGCCAGGGGATATCATTTTCCAACAGCGGAGAGATGTATTTTGTCAGCAGAAGATAAGATGTTTTGCCGGGATATATAAAGTCCGCCGCCAGAGGTAAATGTTCTGCCAGCGGAGATACGTTTCTTTTGGCGGAGAAACGTAGTTCGTCAGCGGAGATAAGTTGTCCGGCAGGGGATATAAATTTTCCCCTCTGGAGTAAAGTTTTCGCCAGCAGATATCAATTTCCCGCCAGCGGAGATAAGTTTTCTGCCAGCGGAAATCGTAGTTCGTCAGCAGAGATAAGTTGTCCGCAGCGGAGATAAGATGCCTGTCAGCGGAGAAAAGTTTTCCGCCGGGATATCAATTTTCCAACAGCGGAGAGATGTATTTTGTCAGCAGAGATAAGATGTTTTGCCGGATATATAAGTTCCCGCCGCCAGAGGTAAATGTTCTGCCAGCGGAGATACGTTTCTTTTGGCGGATAAACGTAGTTCGTCAGCGAGATAAGTTGTCCGGCAGGGATATAAATTTCCCACTCTGGAGAAAAGTTTTCCGCAGCGGATATTAATTCCCCGCCACGGAGATAAGTTTTCGCAGCGGAGAGACGTATTTTGTCAGCAGAGATAAGTTGTCCGGCAGCGATAAGATGTCTGTCAGCGGAGAAAAGATTTCCGCCAGCGGATATTAATTTTCCACCAGCGGAGAGATGTATTTTGTCAGCAGAGATAAGATGTCCGGCAGGATATAATTCCTCGCTGCCGTAAGTAAATGTCTGCCAGCGGAGATAAGTTTTCTGCAGTGGAGAATCGTAGTTCGTCAGCGGAGATAAGTTATCCGCAGCGGAGATAAGATGCTGTCAGCGGAGAAAAGTTTTCCGCAGCGATATCAATTTTCCACCAGCGGAGAGATGTATTTTGTCAGCAGAGATAAGATGTCCGGCAGGGGATATAAATTCCTCGCTGCCGTAAGTAAATGTTCTGCCAGCGGAGATAAGTTTTCTGCCAGTGGAGAATCGTAGTTCGTCAGCGGCGATAAGTTATCCGCAGCGGAAATAAGATGCCTGTCAGCGGAGAAAAGTTTTCCGCCAGCGGATATCAATTTTCCCACGGAGATATGTATTTTGTCAGCAGAGATAAGATGTCTACAGGGATATAAACTTCCCGCCGCCGGAGGTAAATGTGTGCGGATATACGTTTTCTGCCGGCGGAGAAACGTAGTTCGTCAGCGGAGATAAGTTGTCCGGCAGGGGATATAAATTTTCACCTCTGGAGTAAAGTTTTCCGCCAGCAGATATCAATTTCCCGCCAGCGGAGATAAGTTTTCTGCCAGCGGAGAATCGTAGTTCTCAGCAGAGATAAGTTGTCCGGCAGCGGAGATAAGATGCCTGTCAGCGGAAAAGTTTTCCGCAGGGATATCAATTTCCAACAGCGGAGAGATGTATTTTGTCAGCAGAGATAAGATGTTTTGCCGGGATATATAAAGTTCCCGCCGCCAGAGGTAAATGTTCTGCCAGCGGAGATACGTTTTCTTTTGGCGGAGAAACGTAGTTCGTCAGCAGAGATAAGTTGTCTGGCAGGGATATAAATTTCCCCTCTGGAGAAAAGTTTTCCGCCAGGATATCAATTCCCGCCACCGGAGATAAGTTTTCCGCCAGCGGAGAGACGTATTTTGTCAGCAGAGATAAGTTGTCCGGCAGCGAGATAAGATGTCTGTCAGCGGAGAAAAGATTTCCGCCAGCGGATATAAATTTTCCACCAGCGGAGAGATGTATTTTGTCATAGAGATAAGATGTCCGGCAGGTTATATAAATTCCGCGCCGCCAGAGGTAAATGTTCTGCCAGCGGAGATACGTTTTCTTTGGCGGATAAACGTAGTTCGTCAGCGGAGATAAGTTGTCCGGCAGGGGATATAATTTCCCACTCTGAAAAAAGTTTTCCGCCAGCGGATATCAATTCCCGCACACGAGATAAGTTTTCCGCCAGCGGAGAGACGTATTTTTCAGCAGAGATAAGTTGTCCGGCAGCGGAGATAAGATGTCTGTCAGCGGAGAAAAGATTTCCGCCAGCGGATATCAATTTTCCACCAGCGAGAGATGTATTTTGTCAGCAGAGATAAGATGTCTTGCAGGGGATATAAATTTCCCGCCGCCAGAGGTAAATGTTCTGCCAGGAGATACGTTTTCTTTTGGCGGAGAAACGTAGTTCGTCAGCGGAGATAAGTTGTCCGGCAGGGGATATAAATTTCCCCCTCTTGAGAAAGTTTTCCGAAAGCGGATATCAATTCCCGCCACCGAGATAAGTTTTCGCCAGCGGAGAGACGTATTTTGTCAGCAAAGATAAGTTGTCCGGCAGCGGAGATAAGATGTCTGTCAGCGGAGAAAAGATTTCCGCCAGCGGATATTAATTTTCACCAGCGAGAGATGTATTTTGTCAGCAGAGATAAGATGTCCGGCAGGGATATAAATTCCTCGCTGCCGTAAGTAAATGTTCTGCAGCGGAGATAAGTTTTCTGCCAGTGGAGAATCGTAGTTCGTCAGCGGCGATAAGTTATCCGGCAGCAGCGAAATAAGATGCCTGTCAGCGGAGAAAAGTTTTCCGCCAGCGGATATCAATTTTCCACCAGCGAGAGATGTATTTGTCAGCAGAGATAAGATGTCTACAGGATATAAACTTCCCGCGCCGGAGGTAATGTTGTGCCAGCGGATATACGTTTTCTGCGGCGGAGAAACGTAGTTCGTCAGCGGAGATAAGTTGTCCGGCAGGGGATATAAATTTTCCCTCTGGAGTAAAGTTTCCGCCAGCAGATATCAATTTCCCGCCAGCGGAGATAAGTTTTCTGCAGCGAGATCGTAGTTCGTCAGCAGAGATAATTGTCGGCAGCGGAGATAAGATGCCTGTCAGCGGAGAAAAGTTTTCCGCCAGGGGATATCAATTTTCCAACAGCGGAGAGATGTATTTTGTCAGCAGAGATAAGATGTCTTGCAGGGGATATAAATTTCCCGCCGCCAGAGGTAAATGTTCTGCAGCGGAGATACGTTTCTTTTGGCGGAGAAACGTAGTTCGTCAGCGGAGATAAGTTGTCGCAGGGGATATAAATTTCCCCTCTGGAGAAAAGTTTTCCGCCAGCGGATATCAATTCCCGCCACCGGAGATAAGTTTTCCGCCAGCGGAGAGACGTATTTTGTCAGCAGAGATAAGTTGTCCGGCAGCGGAGATAAGATGTCTGTCAGCGGAGAAAAGATTTCCGCCAGCGGATATAAATTTTCCACCAGCGAGAGATGTATTTTGTCAGTAGAGATAAGATGTCGGCAGGTTATATAAATTCTCGCCGCCAGAGGTAATGTTCTGCCAGCGGAGATACTTTTCTTGGCGGATAAACGTAGTTCGTCAGCGGAAATAAGTTGTCCGGCAGGGGATATAAATTCCCACTCTGGAGAAAAGTTTTCCGCCAGCGGATATTAATTCCCCGCCACCGGGATAAGTTTTCCGCCAGCGGAGAGACGTATTTTGTCAGCAGAGATAAGTTGTCCGGCAGCGGAGATAAGATGTCTGTCAGCGGAAGAAAGATTTCCGCCAGCGGATATCAATTTTCCACCAGCGGAGAGATGTATTTTGTCAGCAGAGATAAGATGTCTTGCAGGGGATATAAATTTCCCGCCGCCAGAGGTAAATGTTCTGCCAGCGGAGATACGTTTCTTTTGGCGGAGAAACGTAGTTCGTCAGCGGAGATAAGTTGTCCGGCAGGGATATAAATTTCCCCTCTTGAGAAAAGTTTTCCGAAAGCGGATATCAATTCCCGCCACCGGAGATAATTTTCCGCCAGCGGAGAGACGTATTTTGTCAGCAAAGATAAGTTGTCCGCAGCGGAGATAAGATGTCTGTCACGGAGAAAAGATTTCCGCCAGCGGATATTAATTTTCCACCAGCGGAGAGATGTATTTTGTCAGCAGAGATAAGATGTCCGGCAGGGGATATAAACCTCGCTGCCGTAAGTAAATGTTCTGCCAGCGGAGATAAGTTTCTGCCAGTGGAGAATCGTAGTTCGTCAGCGGAGATAAGTTATCCGGCAGCGAGATAAGATGCCTGTCAGCGGAGAAAAGTTTTCGCCAGCGGATATCAATTTTCCACCAGCGAGAGATGTATTTTGTCAGCAGAGATAAGATGCCTACAGGGGATATAAATTTCCGCCGCCGGAGGTTAATGTTGTGCCAGCGGATATACGTTTTCTGCCGGCGGAGAAACGTAGTTCGTCAGCGGAGATAAGTTGTCCGGCAGGGGATATAAATTTTCCCCTCTGGAGTAAAGTTTTTCCGCCAGCGATATCAATTTCCCGCCACCGGATATAAGCTTTCGCCAGCGGAGAGACGTATTTTGTCAGAAAAGATAAGCTGTCCGGCAGGGGTATAAATTTCCCCTCTGGAGATAAGTTTTCTGCCAGCTGATATCAATTTTCCACCAGCGGAGAGATGTATTTGTCAGCAGAGATAAGATGTCCTACAGGGGAATAAATTTCCCGCCGCCGGAGGTTAATGTTGTGCCAGCGGATATACGTTTTCTGCCGGCGGAGAAACGTAGTTCGTCAGCGGAGATAAGTTGTCCGGCAGGGATATAAATTTTCCCTCTGGAGTAAAGTTTTCCGCAGCGGATATCAATTTCCCGCCACCGGAGATAAGTTTTCCGCCAGCGGAGAGACGTATTTTGTCAGCAAGATAAGATGTCCGGCAGGGAATATAAATTCCTCGCCGCGAAGTAAATGTTCTGCCAGCGGAGAAAAGTTGTTCGTTCAGCGGAGATAAGTTGTCCGCAGGGGATAAATTTCCACATCAGCAGAAAAGTTTTCCGCCAGCGGATAAATTTCCCGGCACCGCAGATAAGTTTTCCGCCAGCGGAGAGATGTATTTTGTCATCAGAGATAAGATGTACGGCAGGGAATATAAATTCCTCCCGCCGGAAGTAAATTTCTGCCAGCGGAGAAAAGTTGTTCGTCAGCGGAGATAAGTTGTCCGGCAGGGGATATAAATTTCCACCTCAGCAGAAAATTTCCGCCAGGATATAAATTTCCCGGCACCGCAGATAAGTTTTCCGCCAGCGGAGAGATTTTTGTCAGCAGAGATAAGATGTCCGGCAGGGGATATAAATTCTCGCGCCGGAAGTAAATGTTCTGCCAGCGGAGATAAGTTTCTGCCAGGAGAATCGTAGTTCGTCAGCGGAGATAAGTTGTCCGGCAGCGGAGATAAGATGCCTGTCAGCGGAAAAAGTTTTTTGCCAGAGGATATAAATTTTCCACCAGTGGAGAGATGTATTTTGTCAGCAGAGAAAAGATGTCCGGCAGGGGATATAAATTTCCCGCCGCCGGACGTAAATGTTCTGCCAGCGGAGATACGTTTTCTGCCGGCGGAGAAACGTAGTTCGTCAGCGGAGATAAGTTGTCCGGCAGGGGATATAAATTTTCACCGCTGAAGCAAAGTTTCCGCCAGCGGATATCAATTTCCCGCCAGCGGAGATAAGTTTTCTGCCAGCGGAGAATCGTAGTTCGTCAGCAGATAAGTTGTCCGGCAGCGGAGATAAGATGCCTGTCAGCGGAAAAAAGTTTCCCCAGAGGATATAATTTTCCACCAGCGGAGAGATGTATTTTGTCAGCAGAGATAAGATGCTTGCAGGGGATATAAATTTCCCGCCGCCAGAGGTAAATGTTCTGCCAGCGGAGATACGTTTTCTTTTGGCGGAAAACGTAGTTCGTCAGCGGAGATAAGTTGTCCGGCAGGGGATATAAATTTCGCCCTCTGGAGAAAAGTTTTCCGCCGGCGGATATCATTTCCCCGCCACCGGAGATAAGTTTTCCGCCAGCGGAGAGACGTATTTTGTCAGCAGAGATAAGTTGTCCGCAGCGGAGATAAGATGTCTGTCAGCGGAGAAAAGTTTTCCGCCAGCGGATATAAATTTCCCGCCACCGCAGATAAGTTTTCCGCCTGCGGAGAGATGTATTTTGTCAGCAGAGATAAGATGTCCGGCAGGGAATATAAATTCCTCGCCGCCGGAAGTAAATGTTCTGCCAGCGGAGATAAGTTTCTGCCAGCGAGATACGTTTTCTGCCGGCGGAGAAACGTAGTTCGTCAGCGGAGATAAGTTGTCCGGCAGGGGATATAAATTTCCACCTCAGCAGAAAAGTTTTCCGCCAGCGGATATAAATTTCCCGCCACCGCAGATAAGTTTTCCCCAGCGGAGAGATGTATTTTGTCAGCAGAGATAAGATGTCCGGCAGGGGATATAAATTCCTCGCCGCCGGAAGTAAATGTTCTGCCAGCGAGATAAGTTTTCTGCCAGCGGAGATACGTTTTCTGCCGGCGGAGAAACGTAGTTCGTCAGCGAGATAAGTTGTCCGGCAGGGATATAAATTTTCCCCTCTGGAGTAAAGTTTTCCGCCAGCGGATATCAATTTCCCGCCAGCGGAGATAAGTTTTCTTGCCAGCGGAGAATCGTTTCGTCAGCAGAGATAAGTTAACCGGCAGCGGAGATAAGATGCCTGTCAGCGGAAAAAGTTTTCCGCCAGAGGATATCAATTTCCCACCAGCGGAGAGATGTATTTTGTCAGCAGAGATAAGTTGTCCGGCAGCGGAGATAAGATGCCTGTCAGCGAGAAAAAATTTCAGCCAGCGGATATAAATTTCCCGCCACCGCAGATAAGTTTTCCGCCAGCGGAGAGATGTATTTTGTCAGCAGAGATAAGATGTCCGGCAGGGAATATAAATTCCTCGCCGCCGGAAGTAAATGCTCTGCCAGCGGAGATAAGTTTTCTGCCAGCGGAGAAAAGTAGTTCGTCAGCGTAGATAAGTTGTCCGGCAGGGATATAAATTTCCACCTCAGCAGAACAGTTTTCCGCAAGCGGATATAAATTTCCCGCCACCGGATATAAGCTTTCCGTCAGCGGAGAGACTTATTTTGACAGAAGAGATAAGCTGTCCGGCAGGGGTATAAATTTCCCCTCTGGGATAAGTTTTCTGCCAGCGGAGAAACATCGTTCGTCAGCGGAGATAAATTATCTGCCGGCGGAGATAAGATGTCTGTCTACGGAAAAAAGTTTTCGGCCAGCGGAGATAAGTTTTCTGCCAGCGAGATAAGTTTTCTGCCAGCGGAGAATCGTAGTTCGTCAGCGGAGATAAGTTGTCCGGCAGGGGATATAAATTTCCACCTCTGCAGAAAAGTTTTCCGCCAGCGGATATAAATTTTCCGCCACCGGATATAAGCTTTCCGCCAGCGGAGAGAGATAAGCTGTCCGGCAGGGGGTATAAATTTCCCCTCTGGAGATAAGTTTTCTGCCAGCGAGAAACATCGTTCGTCAGCGGAGATAAATATCTGCCAGCGGAGATAAGATGTCTGTCAGCGGAGAAAAGTTTTCCTCCAGCGGATATAATTTTCCACCAGCGGATGGATGTATTTTGTCAGCAGAGATAAGATGTCCGGCAGGGATATAAATTTCCGCCACCGGAGGTAAATGTTCTGCACGGAGATACGTTTTCTGTCGGCGGAGAAACGTAGTTCGTCAGCGGAGATAAGTTGTCCGGCAGGGGATAAAAATTTTTCCTCAGGAGTAAAGTTTTGCCTCACGGATATCAATTTCACGCCACCGGAGATAAGTTTTCCGCCAGCAGAGAGACGTATTTAGTCAGCAGAGATAAGTTGTCCGGCAGCGGAGATAAGATGTCTGTCAGCAGAGAAAAGTTTTCCGCCAGCGGATAAATTTCCCCACCGCAGATAAGTTTTCCGCCAGCGGAGAGATGTATTTTGTTAGCAGAGATAAGATGTCCGGCAGGGGATATAAATTCCTCGCATCGTTCGTCATCGTTCGTCACATCGTTCGTCAGCGGAGATAAATTATCTGCCGGCGGAGATAAGATGTCTGTCTACGGAAAAAAGTTTTCGGCCAGCGGAGATAAGTTTTCTGCCAGCGGAGATAAGTTTTTGCCAGCGGAGAAACGTAGTTCGTCAGCGGAGATAAGTTGTCCGGCAGGGGATATAAATTTCCACCTCAGCAGAAAAGTTTTCCGCCAGCGGATATAAATTCCCGCCACCGGATATAAGCTTTCCGCCAGCGGAGAGACGTATTTTGTCAGAAGA
>NW_022881636.1:1345569-1516596 GCF_003369915.1 Drosophila miranda | reverse complement strand
GGTGCGTTTAAATAGCGTGGGTCGCTGCCCCACGCAACAAGCGAAAGACCGTCCGGTCTTTGGAGCTGTGGCGTCTTTCTTCCGAGCGGGATCTGTCGCGAGACTCCACTTGTACGAGCAAGGGAATCAGCGGGTGCGTGAGCTGCAGAAAATCAGATGAAAACCTGTTCTGTGGATTTTTCCAATCGCACTCACCCAAAATCGCGATAAACCGAAAGGTATGTCTTTTCCGTACCGTGTCGAGTTGTTTCACAAGGGAATTTTCCTATGATGGCACTTCTTACAAAAGATTCGTTTGCGCGCACAACCGTTCTCGACGAGATCTTTAACCGGAAAAGGAATTTGACATGGCCTGTCCGATGTCCAAAGCATCTTGACTTTCAATTTTTCTTTCAAATCTCAACCGATTAATCTTCCCGCCAAACCTATCGACTTCTTCTATGTCGCTTCAGGCCCGCTACAAAGCCCCCCCACCAGATCAGACTAGGGGTGGTTACATCTCCTAGGCTGATACCGCATGAAGCGACTTATCATTGTCGTACGTCCTTTGCGTGGTAGTTACCCAAAGATCGTCCTTGCAAGTCTTCCAATTCATAATACGCACCGCCAAGCTGTCATCGAACTCGAGCCTTTACAAACGCTTGTCCGAATTTGGCACTGTACCCTGTTTGGAAGCAGCTTTGCTTGAAGTTCCTCCGGAACACTTCCTGACCTACGGCGAAATCTACTTGTCTTGAGCGCAGGTTGTATCGCTTCTCGTTTTGATCGTGCATCTTCTGCATTTGTTCACAGGCGCCCTTGCGTATGATTTCGAGCGAGTCGGGTCTGTTGAATACCAAGGATCGATCGTCTAGTAACTTTAATTTCCTGAGTAGCGAATATGTCGACCCGGCCGTGACCATATGCTGGCCAAACACCATGTAGTACGGGGTAGTCCCTATACTAGCATGAGACGCGGATCTTAGCGCACATGAAATGCGACTTAGGTGCTCGTCCCAATCCTTTTGATCGGTTCGTAGGTACGCCCTGATCCCGCTAATCACTGACCGGTTCACACGGTCAGAGGCGCTCGCTTGCAGTGAATGCACGGCCGTGTAGCGCTTGTAGCAGGGAATGCTGAGTTTTTTGTGGCGCCATCTAGTGCTCAGAGTGGCAGGCGAACGACAGGTCAAGGGAAAACCAACAAGACGGTAACAGGTCAAAACGTCAGGCTATCTCTGTTGAAAATGCATCCAGGGACCTGTTAGAGGATTTGCCGCCAGAACGTTGGCGTCCCTATCGGCTATTCCCTCGTGAAAGTCAATTGAGTCGGTTGCGTATCGGTCCGACGGAAAGGAAAACCAAGAATTTAGTGAAGAGAAAAACTTTAGGGAATCTAAATATCTAAATCCAAGATTCGACTGCGAGATTCTTGGTTGAAGGCGAGTGGGCTATTCAGTCGTCAGAAGCCGTATAGCGCTGAGTCCGGTTGGGGTAAGTGCTGCGGGAAGAGAAGAGAAGGGCTAAAGGAGAATAAAGAGTTGTCCCATTTGTAGTCTTGGCGCTTAGTAAATCGAGTTAATCAGTGCGGATTCGATCGTCCAAGGAAGCCAGCCAGAAAACAACAACAGCCGCAAGCCTAACAAAGTGGCGTTTAAACCTTTGGGATTGTCTGGAAAGCGCTCAGCCATCGGAGAAGCGAGCGTGGAAGCAGAGGGAGAAGACATTTGGGGAACGCTCGGTCCCCCCAAGCGGCTAGCTTCCCGAGGCGTTGGCGTCGGCACTTTAGTAGTCGAGCGCGACGCGGCAGATAAGGAGGGCCCGTCCCTTGGTCGCGAGCAGATCGGCGGAGAGAAAGTGTTAATCTAGCACCGTCGGAGATTGGCCGTTTGGCCTTTTTCTTTGCTTTCGCGTACCTTTCACCTGCAGAAGCAGGGGAAAGAATTTGAGTTGTTCCCGTTCGCCCAGGAGGTGGAAAGGAAACATAGATAACAGTCGGGAGAAAGAGAATAGAAAAAAAAAGAGGAAGCAACGGATTGACGGAGTAATTGTATTCGTGTTTGTAAATGTGTAATTAATTATGATTTCTGTGCGGAGCTAATTAGGAGAGATTTAGATTTGATTCCGGTAGTGGCTTCTCGTGACTCTCGCCGATCTGCAAATATGATTTCCCCCAACCTTGTGCCCATTTAATTGTTCTTCCACCACAGCAGCTTTAGGTATTCATCGAGGAAAGCGCTTTCGCCGATGGAGCCATAAACTGGAGAAAAGGTATGAGTGGACTTAAATTCTATTATTAATAAATACAACTTGAAACAAGGGAACTAGGGCCGGTCGGTGAGTGAGAGGGAGAAGTGCCCACTCGAATTGGTTTCGTAACATTACGGAGTCAGCAAGCAAGTTAGTTTGTCCATTTCGGACTTATTTAGTATATCGTTTGTATGACACATAGCCAAGTATTTGTAGGAATTTTATACATATATTTCATTTAGCTACTCTTTTAATGTGGGTGATTATATTATGGTATTTGCGGGTAATGTTAGTGTTTTAGCCAGTAAGTGAATAAACTTTATAATGTATTAATCTACCGCTTTGCTTTCGCTGGCAAATTCCCCATGTAGGACGCCCCGGACAAAGGGGCCATTCCGTCATTAAATCGAACGGTTTGGAATGGCCATGGTAGGGTGGGCGACACGACCTCGACAACACCAGAGGCGGAGTTGAGATACCTTTCCAGCACACATCCACAATTCTATTCAGGGATAAACAGTGTCTCCCGGTTAAGCATTTTCGTCGTGACACGCTACTTCATTCGCGGTATAATGCGTATAGGCCACCAGCAGGAGGGGGGCAAGAACATCACTCCAATAGCCGACGAGCAGAGGCCGGAAACCCAAAGCGTGTGCTTCCCTTCGCTGACTGACAGCTAGCCTGGCAGGATTTATATACACAGACGTGCGTAGATGACACGTTACATTTATGAATCATAGATATAGTATTATAATTAAAAATTGGCGCCCAACGTGGGGCCACACCTATTCAGGTGTGACACCATCAACACTGTGACATCCTTTTTTTTTGTCTTTAAAACTTCCCGATTCAGTATAGACGCATTGACCAAAATTGTTTCTCTGGAAGTGGTCATTGCTCAAGAATATCTTCTTTTCTCAACACCAAGTAGAGGGCTTGTCAGACGATTCGGAAAACGGAAGCAGAAGTTTTGACTTTTCATCCGGCCACGTCTGAGGAGCGTTTCGAAAAGTGCATCGATCTTAATAATACCCTACTTTTTCTGAGGCAGGAGTCTTAAACATGGTCTTTCGGGCGCATAGGACTGCAGAGGGAATCTCGTTTACTTACGGAACCCTGCCCACGGCTGAAGGACTGTGCGGAAGGCTTAGCCATTGCTGCTGATGAGCTTTAGCGCGTTGGACATACTCGGATTAATCTTGATTATAGAATTCCGTTGGCCACGAGTGAAATCAGAAGCAGCATGCTCATTTCAAGTGTAGAGTGCCGAGCCGAGATGTTTGGACGACAGCGGCGCGAATCAAAGCAGCAGCTGGCCACGGCTCGCGCCTGCAGTTGTTGTTGGTTTTGATTAGACAGCGACAAGTGCAAGGCGTCTGCGCGCGTACACATTCTTTTCATTTTCTTTTGTGCTTAGGAATTGGGGTCTCAATTAGCATAGGGTCCGTTTCGCATGGGGATTAGCTATGCGTAAGGCAAACATTTTTATGACTTTATTTTATCGTATCATATTCTTTGCGTTCTATTCTTGTGGTTTACATTCCATGTGTGTTATTTGGTAGGGCTGTTGATTTGCTAGCTCTCTCGCTGTACAAGGGAAGCGAGACTTGAGAACAGCTGTGCCGTTTGCTGGGCCATTGACCCTAAGTTGGCAACGTAGGAAGCTATAAATTATAACACGAGGAATCAGTTCTCTTTGCAATTTGAGTTCACGTACAATTACTTATTATTTTTGAATTTTTAGGTCATCTTAGGTTTGCTAGCATAAGTTATCTGACTTTTAACTAGAATACTTAATTTAGTTTTACTATTAACACATTTTTAACTTTGGTTTTGTCTGCGTTTGATAAGTAAGTGTTTAGGTTTTGTCGTGTAGTTTTTGTGGGACATATCTTTGTCAGGACAGTTAGCAATTAAGTTTGATTTATTTTTTTTACAATGGAGAACCCCGATAACGAGCCTGAACCGGCTCCGGCGCCAAAATGCCAGTTGTGTGGGAAAACTTTGGCTTCGGCTCCTACATTGAAAACAAAGTGCAGCCACGAGTTTCACAAAACTTGTATTGAGTCACATGTCAAGACCCATACTACCTGTCCCACATGCAAGACGCTATGCGTCGATAGAAGTACTCCTCATAATACCAGGTCCCAGGCCAAGCAAAACGATGCAGCAGCCATAACCGCTGAAAGAGTTAGTAGCATGGTTACACAGGCCATCAGCACGATGCAAAACGAGGTGGTAGCCCAGCTCACG
Source organism: Drosophila miranda (assembly GCF_003369915.1). NCBI lineage: Eukaryota > Metazoa > Arthropoda > Insecta > Diptera > Drosophilidae > Drosophila > Drosophila miranda. Next base: position 1,512,114 of record NW_022881636.1, on the reverse strand, counting down.
GACAAAATGGCTCAAATCATTCAGTCCAGCATAGCAGCAAATTTCCAAGAGACTGGCAATAGCATTCCTCAAGGGAATAGACGTGGGGAAGCGGATAATCCGGTCCAACAAAATAGGGACAGAGAAGGGGAGGAAACATTCCGACAGGGACTGAATAGTCAGTATTCAGCACAGTTTCCGAGCTACGACCGTCCAAGCAGTGCAGTCTCAGATCTGAGTCAGCGACCGGACAAAGTCGCCCATATCCTCAATAGTTGGAAATTACGTTTTAATGGTACCCAAGAAGGATTGAGCATTGATAATTTTCTCTATAGGGTAGAGGCTTTGACGCATCAGGCTCTCGAAGGAAATTTTCCAGTTCTGTGCAGTAACGCCAGTCTGCTTTTTGACGGAAAGGCCAGAGATTTTTATTGGCGTTACCACAAAACTTCCGGACCGATGAGATGGGACCGGTTATGCCAAGCCCTAAGAAAGCAGTTTAGGGATTCTCGAACCGATGTGGATATCAGAGAAGCGATAAGGGACAGGAAGCAAAAAGAAAAAGAAAATTTCGATTCCTTCCACGACGCCCTGATACAGCTGATGGATGATTTGGAAACTCCCATGTCAGAGAAAGCGATTGTGGAAACTTTACGGCGCAATTTGCGACCTGAAATTAGACATGAGCTCCTGAATGTCCAAATCGACTCCGTAGAACGCTTGAGAGAAGTCTGTCGTAGAAGGGAGGGTTTTCTCGACGACGTTAGGCGGAGTCATGGGTACCAGAAATTGATTACTTTCCGGAAACAGGTTGCGGAATTGGTAGAGGAAGCCCAATTAGAGGAGGCCTCCGAATTCTCGGATGTAGAAGAAGAGGACGAGGTGGCAGCCATGGCACTGATTTGCTGGAACTGCGAAAGGAGGGGCATCGCTACCACGATTGCGATAGCAAAAGGAAAATTTGTTGCTTTGGGTGCGGAGCACCTAATAAATATAAGCCGTCGTGTAGCAAATGCCAAAAAAACGGCAAAGTGAACACCCAGCCTCGCCAGCCGGTCAGTGTTCAGCGCAAGCAGTCGAGTGCAGAGGCGAAATCCCAGTAGGGATACTTAAAACTACCGCCCAGCTTCCGTCTGAGAAATCAGAATCCGACATACACCAAGCTTTAGTCTGGCCACAACTAGTCCATGCCAGATCCCATTCGCTTTTCACCAACGACCAACCCAGTAATAAGTCCCTCACAAGGAGTGCAAGAAGGATGAGAGCGTTCCGGCAGGCGGCGAAAGCGATAAATTGCATTCGTTACAAGCAGAAGGACAAGCGTCCATATGCGGAAGTTCGCCTGTTGGATCAAACGGTCCTTGGTCTATTGGACACCGGAGCAGCTATGAGTGTTATAGGCGGAAAGTTAGCAGAACGCGTAATCCAAAGCCGAATTCCTTTTAAGAGAGGAGTTGTAAATGCTTCCACTGCGGATGGACGGAGGCAAGAGGTAGTGGGACGACTGCGGACACCGGTGCAGTATATGGGTGCAGTGAAGGACCTTGAGCTGCACATTATTCCATCGCTCAGCCAGGACTTGTATTTAGGGATCGACTTTTGGTCAAGTTTCGATTTATTACCACCCAGCATGTCGCTGGCGGAGATAGTTCATGAACCGCAGACCTCAGCGAGGGGAAATGGACAGTTGCAAGCGACCATCAATTTATTTCCTTCGTTTTCCGTTTTCCGGTCTAGGAAAGACGGCTCTGCTTTCGCATTCAATTGATGTAGGGTGATGCAAAAGCCGTGAAGCAGAGACACTTCCCTGTATCTCCTGCGTAGAGAAATTGTTATATGCGGAGATAGATCGGTATGCTCAGTTAGGGGTGATAGAGAATCCGATAGTGCGGTGGTCATCACCGTAGTATTGGTGCAGAAGCCAGGAAAGGTGAGGCTATGTTTAGATAGTAGGAAAGTTAACGCGGTGACCAAAAAAGACGCGTATCCGTTACCACAAATTGATGGGATTCTAGGACGTCTACCTAAGGCGTTGTTTATTTCGAGCCTGGATCTTAAGGATGCCTATTGGCAAGTTCCCTTAGAGCCGAGCTCACGCGATAAAACAGCGTTCACGGTTCCGGGGAAACCTCTCTACCAGTATAAGGTAATGCCTTTTTGGTCTCACTAATGCTTCGCAGACCATGACAAGGCTGATGGACAAGGTAATTCCGGCCAGTTTAAGAAATGAAGTTTTTGTGTACCTGGACGACCTTTTGATTGTGTCGGACAGTTTTGAGTCACATCGGAGGGTGTTGAGTGAAGTGGCAAGTTACATTAAAGCGGCAGGGTTAAACGCTGAATGTGGAGAAAAGCAAGTTTTGCATGAAGTCAGTGCGGTATTTGGGGCATATAGTAGGCGAAGGGGTGATTCGTACAGATCCGGATAAGATTTCGGCCATGTCCGATTTTCCTTTGCCAAAATCCCTAAAGTCTCTGCGTCGCTTCCTAGGTATGGTAGGCTGGTACAGGAAGTTTATAAGCAACTTCGCATCGGTAGCCGCGCCTCTCACGGACTTGCTCAAACCCAGACAGAAATTTTCAATGACTCCAGAGGGTCAGGAGGCTTTTGAAAAGTTGAAGGAGATGCTTTGCTCAGCGCCAGTTTTGCGTAGTCCTGATTTTAGCAAACCATTCTAATGTTCACTGCGACGCTAGCAAGACAGGCGTTGGGGAGTGCTGGTGCAGAAGACGCCGGAGGGGGACGAATATCCGATTGCGTTTGTATCGAAAAAACTCAACAAAGCCCAAAAAGAATTATTCGGTCACCGAACAAGAATGTCTGGCCGCAATAGTTTGCATAAATAGGTTCAGAGCTTATATCGAGGGGCATGAATTTACTGTAATCACTGATCACGGCCTCTTTAAAGTGCTCATGTCACAAACTGACTTACACTCACGTCTAGCCCGATGGGCATTAAAGCTGCAGAGTTTCTCGTTTAAAATCGAGCATCGTAGCGGCAGGCTTAATGTGGTTCCGGATGCTCTTTCTCGCGTAAATGAGGAGGAAGTGGCGACTCTAGACGCGAGCAATGGGTTGTTGGTGGATTTGGAATCGCCAGAATTCAAGGCAGAAGATTACGTGGAGATCGTAGAAAGGGTTAGGGCCAATATTGATAAGTTGCCAGATCTCAAAATTGTAGATAACTTGTTGTATCGTAGGTCAGATCACGCGACAGGAAGAGGTGCTACATGATGTGTTCATTTGGAAACTCTGGATTCCTCAAGGGTTAGTGGTTGACGTTTTGCGTAACGCGCACGACAATCCACTGGCTTCCCATGGAGGCATTCACAAAACCCTAGAAAGGATACGGCGGTATTATTACTGGCCTGGTTTGGTTGCCGATGTGAAGAAGTATATCCAGGCTTGTGATGTCTGCAAGACTACCAAGGCCCCCAATACAATCCAGAGACCGAAGATTGGAATTGCGCCCGAGTCACAACGTTTCTTCCAGAAATTATATGTAGATTTCCTGGGGCCATATCCCGTTCAAGAAGTGGACATATAGGCATCTTCATCGTCCTCGATCACTATTCTAAATATGTGTTTCTTAAGGCAGTGAAGAAGTTGACCGCGGACGTGGTAGTCAAATACATGCAGCAAGATCTTTTTCATGCTTTCGGGTTCCGGAGACAATAGTATCCGACAATGGCACACAATTTAAGTCTGAGGCATTCCAAAAGCTACTCCGGGAATATAAAGTTTCGCACACTCTCACGGCCCTGTACGCACCGCAAGCTAATGCTTCCGAACGTGTAAATCGCTCGTGATTGCAGCAATCCGATCTTATGTGCGCGAGGATCAGAAGGACTGGGACGAGCACCTCAGCAGCATTTGCTGCGCATTGCGTTCGGCGGTGCATGCAAGTCTGAATGCAACTCCTTATTATATGGTGTTCGGACAGCATTTCATCACTTCCGGGGCAACATACAAGCTTCTGAGAGCATTGCGGGTGATGGACGACAGGTCAGCAGTTTTCTCGCGGGAGGATTCATTAGACTTGTTTCGAAGCAAGCTCTAGAAGTCATGAAAAAACAGAACGATAAGAATGAACGGCAGTATAACTTACGGTCGAGAGACATATCCTACAATGTCGGCCAGGAGGTGTTTCCGAAGAAATTTCAGGCAGAGCAATTTTCAGTCAGGGTACAGCGCGAAGTTGGGTCCGGCCTTTCTGAAGGCCAGGGTCAAAAAGAAGATAGGGCAGGCCTACTATGAGTTAGAGGATTTGCAGGGTCGTTACGTAGGACGGTTTCACGCGAAAGATCTTCGTCAGTAAACCAACTGCTTCAAGCTGTCCTGTTATCATTCTTGGGAGTGTAACCCCCAAGCCTGATCTTTCGGGGGGGCTTTTGTAGCGCTTGTAGCAGGGAATGCTGAGTTTTTTGTGGCGCCATCTAGTGCTCAGAGTGGCAGGCGAACGACAGGTCAAGGGAAAACCAACAAGACGGTAACAGGTCAAAACGTCAGGCTATCTCTGTTGAAAATGCATCCAGGGACCTGTTAGAGGATTTGCCGCCAGAACGTTGGCGTCCTATCGGCTATTCCCTCGTGAAAGTCAATTGAGTCGGTTGCGTATCGGTCCGACGGAAAGGAAAACCAAGAATTTAGTGAAGAGAAAAACTTTAGGGAATCTAAATATCTAAATCCAAGATTCGACTCGAGATTCTTGGTTGAAGGCGAGTGGGCTATTCAGTCGTCAGAAGCCGTATAGCGCTGAGTCCGGTTGGGGTAAGTGCTGCGGGAAGAGAAGAGAAGGGCTAAAGGAGAATAAAGAGTTGTCCCATTTGTAGTCTAGGCGCTTAGTAAATCGAGTTAATCAGTGCGGATTCGATCGTCCAAGGAAGCCAGCCTGCAAACAACAACAGCCGCAAGCCTAACAAAGTGGCGTTTAAACCTTTGGATTGTCTGGAAAGCGCTCAGCCATCGGAGAAGCGAGCGTGGAAGCAGAGGGAGAAGACATTTGGGGAACGCTCGGTCCCCCAAGCGGCTAGCTTCCGAGGCTGTTGGCGTCGGCACTTTAGTAGTCGAGCGCGACGCGGCAGATAAGGAGGGCCCGTCCCTTGGTCGCGAGCAGATCGGCGGAGAGAAAGTGTTAATCTAGCACCGTCGGAGATTGGCCGTTTGGCCTTTTTCTTTGCTTTCGCGTACCTTTCACCTGCAGAAGCAGGGGAAAGAATTTGAGTTGTTTCCCGTTCGCCCAGGAGGTGGAAAGGAAACATAGATAACAGTCGGAGAAAGAGAATAGAAAAAAAAAGAGGAAGCAACGGATTGACGGAGTAATTGTATTCGTGTTTGTAAATGTGTAATTAATTATGATTTCTGTGCGGAGCTAATTAGGAGAGATTTAGATTTGATTCCGGTAGTGGCTTGTCGTGACTCTCGCCGATCTGCAAATATGATTTCCCCCAACCTTGTGCCCATTTAAGTGTTCTTCCACCACAGCAGCTTTAGGTATTCATCGAGGAAAGCGCTTTCGCCGATGGAGCCATAAACTGGAGAAAAGGTATGAGTGGACTTAAAATTCTATTATTAATAAATACAACTTGAAACAAGGGAACTAGGGCCGGTCGGTGAGTGAGAGGGAGAAGTGCCCACTCGAATTGGTTTCGTAACATTACGGAGTCAGCAAGCAAGTTAGTTTGTCCATTTCGGACTTTATTTAGTATATCGTTTGTATGACACATAGCCAAGTATTTGTAGGAATTTTATACATATATTTCATTTAGCTACTCTTTTAATGTGGGTGATTATATTATGGTATTTGCGGGTAATGTTAGTGTTTTAGCCAGTAAGTGAATAAACTTTATAATGTATTAATCTACCGCTTTGCTTTCGCTGGCAAATTCCCCATGTAGGACGCCCCGGACAAAGGGGCCATTCCGTCATTAAATCGAACGGTTTGGAATGGCCATGGTAGGGTGGGCGACACGACCTCGACAACACCAGAGGCGGAGTTGAGATACCTTTCCAGCACACATCCACAATTCTATTCAGGGATAAACAGTGTCTCCCGGTTAAGCATTTTTCGTCGTGACACGCCTACTTCATTCGCGGTATAATGCGTATAGGCCACCAGCAGGAGGGGGGCAAGAACATCACTCCAATAGCCGACGAGCAGAGGCCGGAAACCCAAAGCGTGTGCTTCCCTTCGCTGAATGACAGCTAGCCTGGCAGGATTTATATACACAGACGTGCGTAGTTGAGACGTTACAGCCGTTAAAGTTGTGTGTTATTTCAAACCGACTAAAACGATTCGGATCGGAACTGGGATCTATTATCAGATTATCAGATTTCGGGAACACCAAACGTCATGAATAATTCAGTTTCGAGATACTTAACCACCATGTCAGCGCTTATTTTCTTGACGGGCTTCAGGAAGACGTATTTCGAGAAGTGGTCCAGTACGATAAAAAATGCCTATGTTTCCGCCTCTCGACCTGGGATAAGGTCCCAGGAAATCCACGAACAGTCTTTGAAAGAACCGCTGACTCTCCGGCGCTTTCCCTAACGGAGGTCGAAGAACATAATTCGGGGCTTTGGTCGTCTTACACACGAGACAAGCATTGATGTGTGCTTTTACGTCGGGTACTAGACCAGGCCAGAAATAATGTCGCCTTATGCGTTCAATAGTCTTGTGGATTCCTCCGTGGGACGCTAACGAATTGTCGTGAGCGCGCGCAAGCACGTCGGGAACCATTATCTTTGGTATCCACAGCTTCCAAGCGTACTCGTCGTGAACTTGTTCTCCGGTCAGATGTTCAGCGCGACGGTACACAAATCCCTTATCCGTTTTTAAGTCAGGCAGCTGGTCCTGGTTAGCCTGGACCTTCTGTACTAAATCCGTATATTCGGACGATAAGAAGTGTTTAGAAGATAAATCGACCAACGATCCATCAGGTGAATCCAAAGCTGCTACTTCAGCTTCGTTGACCCGGGACAAAAAATCGGGTACTACGTTCTGCGCACCTTTACGATGTTCGATCTTGAATCGATACCTCTGCAGAGCAATGGCCCAACGAGCTAACCGGGAACTTAGATCTGTGTTGGACATAAGCCATTTTAACGAGGCGTGATCGGTTATGATCGTGAACTCATGACCTTCCACGTATGCTCTGAAGTTCTTCAAAGATACTATTGCCGCCAAGCATTCCTGCTCCGTCACAGTGTAATTACGTTGCGCTCTGTTTAACTTCTTTGAAACGAAGGCAATAGGGCATTCGTCTCCCTCTTTGGACAACTGTACTAATACTCCTCCCACTCCCGTTTTGCTGGCGTCGCAATGAATGTAGAAAGGTTTTGTAAAATCTGGACTTCTCAGTACCGGGGCTTCACAGAGACATTGCTTCAAGGCGTCAAAAGCTTTTACCGCTTCATCCGTCAAAGCGAATTTCCGTTTGGTGGTCATGACGTCCGTTAATGGAGCAGAGAGCGAAGCGAATGGTACGAATTTACGATACCATCCGCATAAACCCATAAAACTTCCCAGTCCCTTTAGAGTTTTGGGTAAGGGATAACTGGTGATCGCCTTGATCTTCTCGGGATCTGTTCGGATACCCCCTATGACATGACCTAGGTAACGCACTCGTCGCATGCAGAAATGACTTTTAGCAATATTGATCGTCAATCCTGCTTGTTTCAGATGCCTAGATATCTCTGACAAAACCTCTAGGTGCTTTTAAAAATTCGAGGAAACAACTAATAAATCGTCTAAATAAACGAATACTGCGTTCCGCAACCGGGCTGGAACTACTTTATCCATTAAGCGAGACATGGTGCTGGTGGCATTACACAATCCAAACGGCATTACCTTGAATTGGTACAGAGGCCTAACCGGAACCGTAAACGCGGTCTTATCACGAGACATGAGCTGTAACGGTACTTGCCAGTAGGCGTCCTTTAAATCGAGACTCGTGATGTATTCTGGTTTCGGCAGTCGGCTAAGAATGCCACTAATCTGAGGCAAAGGATAAGCGTCCTTTTCTGTGAAACCGTTTACCTTTCGACAATCTAAGCAGATCCGAACCTTTCCGGGCTTAGTAACCATTACTATCGGTGAGGACCACGGACTGTCCGATTCCTCAATCACACCTAACTGTAACATCCGGTCTATTTCGGTATACATGGCCTTTTCAACGGCTGGCGAAACAGGAAAATGACTTTGTTTTACTGGCTTGGCATTTCCTACGTCGATCACGTGTGTGATTAAGTTCGTTTTACCTAAGCCATTTACAGCGAACGAGGGATAAGCGTCTATGACCTTGGACAGTTGGCCCTTTTGGGTTCTGGTTAACGAATGTTGTTCCTCACTATCCTTCGTTCGCGGAGCCTCTATTTCTGATACCCGCAACCTACTAGGCAGTAAATCGTATAAATTCCAGAAATCGATTCCGAGATATAGGTCACGTTTCAATGAAGGAATCAAATAAATCTCTAGTGACTATTTATCACCTCCGTATTCGATGTCTATCCTCATTTTCCCTGCTATCCGTTGTGCTCTTCCATCAGCGGTTTTAGCATTTTCCGTGATTCTCTTGTAAGGTACGTTTCCGCACATCACTTCGCTCGCTAAGTTACCTCCTATACAGCTGATGGACGCTCCTGAATCCAGCAAACCGTATACTGTGCGGTCTAACAGTTGAATCGGTAAAAACGGACGAGGATCTTTAGCCATTTCAGAGAGAGAGCGCTTAGATACGCCACACCTGATTTACTCTTCTTGCCAGAATCGAATCATCCGCTTCTTTCCACGAGATTTATTCTTCCCTACGGTCTCTGGTAATTCACAGTCAGTTAAAATTTTTTTTGATCCGAGTTTGCAATCCAACGCTAAATCATTGTTGCTTTTTTGAAAGTCCGGTGTAATCAGTGATGTCACTGCTGTTGGCTCCGAAGTTAATCGGTGTTTGTGCCTTGATGGCGAAGCACACTCGAAGTCTTCAGTTTGTACTGCGACTTCGGCGTGCTGGACTTGGAGTTTTTTGTACACTTTTCGCAACTTGGTTTATAAGTGTTCGCGGCTCCACAGCCGTAACAAAAAACTTTTCGTTCTGAAACGCAATCTTGATATCTGTGACCGGTCTGATGACAGTTCCAGCAGATTAACGAGATGGCTTCTACCGCCAACTCCCTCTCGGTGTCTGAGTCTTCTCGTAGCTCCCGATCTAGCAGTAGTTCTGATACTTCACGTCGAAATGGAACAGCTTTGGTATACCAAAAACATCTCCAGCCTGCGGCACACTTCCCTGAGCTCCTGTACACTTTTTAAATCGACATTCAACAGCTCATGGCGAATTTCCGGACGCAGGTTGTTCTTTAATACACGAACCAACTTCCGAATGGTCCAGGGTACTTCCAACTGATCGGTCAAGTTAGAGATGCTATCGTAAAAACTATCGAAAGTCTCGCTTGCCCTCTGCTTTCGGTTTCGGATCAGCTCTTCGATGTCAACGTCATCTTTTTCTTGGCGAAACTGAAGTCGTAAGGCAGCACATAAAGTATTCCATTGGACTTCAACTACGGCCTTGTGATGTCGCCAGTAGAACTCGTTAGCTTTGCCTTCAAACAAAACACTCACATTCCGGCAAAGCACGGAAAAATTTCCTTCCAATGTTTGATGGGTCAATGACTCTACTCTATATATGAAGTTATCTATCGATACTCCGACTCCCGAGAACTTAATTTTCCAGCCATTAAGTATATGGACTACTTTGTCCGGTCTCTGGGATAAATCAGAAAAACCGCTTCTCAATGGTGACGGATGAGCTATGCTTTGGGGTTCTAGTCTATGGCCAGGACTAGTTCCCTCACCATAGTTGGTTGCTTGCAACTGCTCGGACAACGGCGTTGAAGAACGGTCTAAAGCTGCGGTGACCGTGGACTGACTTGAGGTTCGGGTTAACTGTTGCATTGAATCAACTACCGAGCTTTGAATCAGTTCTGCCATTCGTTTGCTTAGTGAAGTGAGCAATCTCTGTTCCATTGCCACCAGATCTATATTTTTAGAAGAACTCGCTTCTTCTCCCCCTTTTGCACGTTCCTTAGACTGAGCGCGAGTATTTTGCGCTACTACCTTCGGCACCGCCCCGCTTACAGATCTACACCTGCCTTTACATACCGGGCAAACATTGCTAGTCTTTAAATGGGTGGTCATACAGGGAAGATGGAACACGTGCTCGCAAACCGATCGGAATACCTCATCCGTGGTCAGTATGGCTTTCTGGCACAGCGCGCACAGCGGGCTGACGCCTTCACCTGCCCCTTGAGCTTCCTTTCCGGGAGATCTGTCCAAACCCATGGCCAGAAATACTATACTCAAAGTCGTGCCTATAATTCTTCCTAACTTTGTTTTATTCACCTACAATTCCGTTAATAACTTTAATGCCAATGATGAACTCAATTGACTAACTTGAACTCACTTGAACTAACTTTAACTAACTTGGTCTAGCTTGAACTCAATGCAGCTACGCAGCGAATCGTAAGGTCCTAATCATACAACCGATATCTCCCTCACCACGGAAAAAGATTAGAGTTACTACTCTCAAGAAAATCGCTTTGTCGTGGGCAGTCAGGAATCTCCAGACTTATTCCTCAAAACGAACGATGTACCCGTCAGCAGCTTACACCGAAGCGGACAGACAACTGTTCAGCAACGGTTTGTCGGTTTTCCAGCTTTCGATGGCTACCTCTAATGCTTCTTCAGAAAAATCAGCCGAAGGTTTTCTCCAGCGACCGTGGATAAAGAGACTCTCGAAAGCTGTCTATTTATTTTCCGACGCGGCAGCGTAAAAGAACCCATCTAACGTTGAACACCAATAAGTGGCCTAACGTCGCTTGCCTATTTGGAAAAATCGTCACCGAACCAGTAATCCGCGGTCAGAAGGGAATACGGGTATTCTCTCTATCTGTCTTCCAAGCGGACTCTAACACGGCAATAACTCCTCCGGAAAATAAAAGCGGAAAATTTAGAAAAGGGAAAAAATGAAAGAATCTATCTAATCATCCAGGAGTCCCCGTGGAATATTTCGAACTACCCACTGGGGCCCCACGTTGGGCGCCACTTTTAATATTATTAATAATTATAACTGTAACGTGCAACGAGTCCTGTTCGAAAGCGGGCGTTCCGATTTGAGAGAGCTGGGCACGCTAATAATTATCCGGCTCTAGCTCGTCGGCTTTGGGGGTGGAGTTGTTGCTCCCTCAGATCAACCCAGACTCGAGGCTTCAATTACTAATAATATTGCCAGAACTTAGCGTGCTGCGACTTGTGCTAGAACGGTAGATTTGACGAGAAGAAGATACGAAGCTAAAGAGGATAGAGAACAGGAAGAGAGAGGGAAGCGAAAGGAAAGAAGGATAAAGAGGAAAGGGAAGTGAGAACCAAGGAAAATGGAGTGACATCGGTGTATATGTCCGCAGATGTTATGCGGAGTCTGGAACCACCCTGCCTTTGGTCATCCTCACGGAATAGCCGTTCTTCGATGACCCCTTTTTGACCCTTTTACGAAAACGCGCGAGCTAGCATTGAGTCCATTTTGTTCTTTTATCTAAACATCAACATTATTTCCTTAAAACAAAAATTAAATCCGATGTGGCAACATAGTAAATGATCTTAATAACTACGAAAATTAGGTGATTAGTAATGGTTGGGTATATGAGGATATTTGATAATGTAATGAGTATATATATAATAAGACTGTAATTCGAGTTAAGTTCTAATTAAATTCATAAATTTCGCTTTTCGCATAACATGGGAAAATCATTGAATACTTTAAGTTCGTTACTTTCGCTTTTCGCACAAATGTGGAAAAATCATTAAATCTTTTAACTTCTGAGTGAGTCGAAAATCAAAGAGGCGGTCTGGCTGACACAACGTGATCTCGTATACGGAGTTCAGTCGATGATCGGATGCAGATGGCATCTCTAATTAGCCAACGATCAGATCGCTCAAGGCAAAGCCTCAATAGGCAGGGGTCAGAGGTTTTAAATTCGCGAGGTTGGGCAAGGATCAGTTGGTTTTCAAAACTACGTACATTTCAACTTTTGGAAGGTATGCTTACTCACTCACTGTTCAATTTCCACCGACGAAAGATCGATCTTCCCGCGTAGGCTGAAAACAAGCGTTAATTCGGAAAGGTGGTTTACAGTACGGAGACTCTATCTCTTGCTACAACTCAGAATTCCTAACTTCGACCTACTCCTTGTACGTGGAGCCACAGAACTTTTGGGAGAATTTCTCCCTGACAATTCAATCCGAACTTACTGACAACAATAGCTTGTGAATATTTATAAAGATAGCTTAAGCATGATATGAGTTTAACGAATGTGTAACGAACATGAATTAAACTAGCGATGTCTTAACAATACTTATAACTGCAAATTCTGAACACATTTCCCGAACTCCCAGTGGGATCTTGAACGTTAATGAGGTTGGCTGATAATTATTCTTCATGAATATACAAATTTTGTGAGATTTTATACTTTAAACATTAGGATGGTAATAGACGAGGCTAGCATCCGCTGAACCCTATGATTTGGTGAACTGTGCTCCCTGAAGCTGCTGGAAGAGGAATCCTGGACAGAGTCGGGGCGAAGAGGACAGCCGAAGGCGGAGAATTCTGCCTCTGTTTGGCCGACGATTGGGCAACCAGGAAGACGATGGCCGCAGGTGGCTTTATCACTGTAGCATGGTCTGCGTTCGGCAACCAAGAAAACGAAGGCCGCAGGTGGCTTTATCACTGTAGCATGGTCTGCGTTCGGCAACCAAGGAAACGAAGGCCGCAGGTGGCTTTATCACTGTAGCATGGTCTGCGTTCGGCAACCAAGTAAACGAAGGCCGCAGGTGGCTTTATCACTGTAGCATGGTCTGCGTTCGGCAACCAAGAAAACGAAGGCCGCAGGTGGCTTTAGCACTGCCGCATGGTCTGCGCTCGGGCAACCAAGAGAACGATGGCCGCAGGTGGCTTTAGCACTGCAGCATCCCTGATTTGCTCCTGCTTCTTCTTCACGCGCCTTGGCGCGCGCTGCTGTTTAACCCTGTCTAGGGTGCTCCTCGCAGGCGAGGGGGTTCCAAGCGGGAAGGCGTTTGCTTATTCCAGCCCCCGGCTGACTGCGCTCTGCGGCTTACTTAGCCGGCGACTGGACGATGGGGTGCGTTTAAATAGCGTGGGTCGCTGCCCCACGCAACAAGCGAAAGACCGTCCGGTCTTTGGAGCTGTGGCGTCTTTCTTCCGAGCGGGATCTGTCGCGAGACTCCACTTGTACGAGCAAGGGAATCAGCGGGTGCGTGAGCTGCAGAAAATCAGATGAAAACCTGTTCTGTGGATTTTTCCAATCGTACTCACCCAAAATCGCGATCAACCGAAAGGTATGTCTTTTCCGTACCGTGTCGAGTTGTTTCACAAGGGAATTTTCCTATGATGGCACTTCTTACAAAAGATTCGTTTGCGCGCACAACCGTTCTCGACGAGATCTTTAACCGGAGAAGGAATTTGACATGGCCTGTCCGATGTCCAAAGCATCTCTGCGCGTCAACAGGTCAATTCGCTTCTAGCTCTTGCTTAAGCCGGTTGTGTTTTTTTCTTGCTCCCGCATTCTCCGCCCTTTGCCTAAATATCATACAACATTGTTGTGTCTTTGTTTTGATTTATTATCGCATCTCTTTAATTTGATTCTACTTTGTGTTAACCACCAGTGTTTTGTTTGTAAACAAGTGTTTAATATAAATTCAATATTGCAACGTAACACATCGGACTCGTGCAGGCAATTTGTTATTGTTTTTTGCCCAGTCTGCTTTTCGTTATCGCTTCTTCGGTGTGCACTGTTCTCGCGCATCAGCGTTTGCATCGCCCACACTCTCTCGTGAGCATACGCGGGCTTCTCGCATTGTTGCTCTCACTCTCTCTGGATTGCCTACACTCTCCCTCTCTGTGGACTTTTCTTTTGTGTCTCTGCTTTGGTGAGTTTACCGCTCGTTTTCTGCACTTCGTTGGATCATCTGCTTTGAATTATTGCCGCTGCAGCTGATTGTCTGGCTCGCTCTGCTGTCTGCTCTCCTACTTTACCTGCTATCTCACTCCGTTCTCTTATTATTCGTGCACAGTGATTCTACTGCTGTCAATAATGGCAATCGTTTGTAGTGCAAAGAAATGTGAATTCGGTGGTGTTATCATTGGTGATTCATTTCTTAGCTGCTGGCTGTGCGACAATTTTGCCCACATAAAATGTGCTGGTGGTGGAAATTTTGGCCGGCTGAATGATCTGATCTCGAAACGCATGGCCTGTCTTGGTCATGTCTGGCTTGTCGGGAGATTGAGGCCGAAATGCGCACATTTATGAGACAGACTCGAACTGGGTTTTCTGGATGTCCGGAAACAATTTGTGGCTCTCAACGAGAAATTTCTTGCCCTTGAATTCACAGTTTCTTGGCTCAAACTCTTGAGCGAATCGCCTAGACGGAAAATTCCGCATAATGATACAATCTCTTGCAACCTTAATCCGATTGGTACGCCTGCCTCCCACCTTCATCCATCGGAAAGCATTTTCCGTGTAGGCATGCCACGCCGGTTGTCTGTAAAATCCGCCAACGGTGGCTTCCGGAGTTCTTTAACACCGAGCAATGTGCTTCCTTCGAGCACCCAACTCCCCAACAGCATCAATCCCATCCCTGCAGTTTCTGTGGCCGTCACTTCTGACGCGGTGAGTGCTTCTAGTGCGGGTGTGCTGGTTGCTGACGGACGTCTTGCCAATTACTGCTCCAATTCCTGCTCCAATTCCTGCTGCAATTCCTGCTGCAATTCCTGCTGCAATTTCCTACTCCAATTCCTGCTACAGCCATTGCTGCCAATTCCTCTGCCCTTGTACCGAGATCTCTTTTAGGTGTGGCTCCACCATCTCGATCTCGCTCGGGACTTCAACTTAAAGCAGTGGTCCCTCGGAAAGCAATATTTGTTTCTCGTCTTATTCCTGAGGCTACAACGGAGGATGTTAAACAACATCTTGCCACTAAACTTAACACTTCGCCTGTTGATATAGTTGTGACTAAATTTTCATTTAAACATAAGCGCAACATATCATCATTTAAAATTCTTCTCCCTGATTCTTTACTATCCTGTTCTCTAGAACCGTCAATATGGCCTGAGCATACAATTGTGCATGAGTTCCTTCTCAAAGACTCGAACTCGAATCCAAGAATTACCGAACATGCTCCAAAAAACTAATGTACTATTTTTTCCATGCACTATCAGAACGTTCGCAGTTTGCTGGGAAAGTTGCGTCAAATTCATACTAATAGCGCGTCCTTTGATTTCGATGCCATCGCGTTTACCGAAACCTGGCTTAACTCCTCTGTCAATGATCACGAAATTTTCATTGATAGTTACACTATTTATAGAATGGACCGCCCATCTTTTGCAGGTGGGGTTCTGATTGCAGTTAAATCTGTTTTCTCATCTGAGTTATTTTCCCATTCAATAACATTCATGGAATTGAATTTGTTGCAGTCAAAGTTCGTGTTGGCTCCGCATTTTTCTATTTAACCTGCTCTTACATTCCTCCCAGGTCTGATGCTGAGCTTTACTTACACCACCTTTCAGCAATTAATAATGTTGTTTCTACATTAGGGTGCAATGATCGAATTATTGTCATGGGGGACTTTAACCTCCCATTTCTTTCTTGGCTGCCTTGTAATGACGCTAACCTGTTGTTTCCCAATTGCCATAATGACTTTATCAATGGGCTAACGGATATTTCCCTTGTCCAAATTAATGCCGTTAAAAACATTAGGGACAGACTTCTTGACCTCGTTTTTGTTAACGATGGTTCTCTTACTACTGTATCTAGAGCAAGCCCAATATCTCTCCCTGAAGATCCTTACCATCCAACTTTGTTGATATCACTGGAGTGTACACAATCTGGAGGTGCTGACAGTTCCATGGCTCCTTGTCACATAAAGTGTTTTCGCAAAACAAACTTTATTGATTTAGATCTACATCTCTCGCGTGTTGATTGGTCGTTTCTTTATTCATTACCGAACATAGATGCAACTGTTAACTCGTTTTATAGTTCTATTTACTCCGCCCTTAATACGTTTGTTCAGATATCACTGTACCTGTATCGTCCAAGCCTCCCTGGTTCTCCAAGTATTTGTCATACTTAAAAAATAATAAATCCCGGCTCTATAAAAAGTACCAGAAGTCGGGCTCCACGTTGGCCTTAGCTCTATACTCCTCCGCTCGCTCTCTGTTCCTTGCCGTCAATAGTCAGTGTTATAATCATTACCTTTCAACATGTAGTAGTAATTTTCGTAGTGATCCTAAAAAATTCTATTCGTTCGTTAATTCTAAGCGCAAGTCAAACGTTTTTCCTCCGTCCCTTCATTACCAGAACAAAACAGAAGCTTCTGCTGTTGGTATTGCAAATTTATTCGCTAACTTTTTCCAAACAACGTACTCGTCTCATATTTACAACGCATCCACTCCGTATCCGTACCAGCTACCTCAAGCTAACAGTATTTTTTCTGCCCTTTTTTCGAGGAAAGCGTTGTTCTTGAAGGTTTGTCATCTATGGACATATCGTTTTCTGCGGGTCCAGATAAGGTACCAAGTTGCATCTTAAAACACTGTGCCCAGTCCCTTTGCAAGCCCTTGACCTTTCTCTTCAACCTCTCCTTGGAACAGTCTTGTCTCCCAGTAATTTGGAATGAGTCCTACATCATTCCGCTTCACAAAAAAGGTTCAAGATCAAACATTGAAAACTATCGTGGTATCGCAAAGCTTTCCGCCATCCCGAAGCTTCTTGAGTTCCTGGTCACCCGGCAACTGCAACATCTTTGTTGCAGCTTGATATCTCCGTCGCAACACGGTTTTTTCAGACATCGTTCAACATCGACTAACCTTCTTGAGTTTTCTAACCTAATCCACCGTGGTTTTCAAATTGGTTTGCAGACGGATGTAGTTTTTACGGACTTCAGCAAGGCATTCGATTCTGTGAACCATGCTCTGCTTATTCAAAAGCTCTCCTTATTAGGCGTTCCCAACGAATCTTCTAGATTGGATTTTGTCCTATCTCTCTAACCGTACTCAACGTGTTTTGTTTTCTAACGTGTTGTCAAATACTGTTAATGTTACTTTCAGGTGTGCCACAGGGAAGTCATCTGGGCCCGCTTCTGTTTATTTTATTTGTGAACGACCTTCCTCAAGTTATAACATACTCTACTACACTAATGTATGCTGATGATGTCAAAATCTGTCTTTCTTACTCTGATTGGTATATGCACACACGCCTTCAACTTGATCTAAGTGAACTACTATTGTGGTGTTCAACTAATCTTCTTTTTCTGAACCTTTCCAAATGCAAACTTATGACATTTTACCGTCGCGCTCCTCATTTTGTCTCATATGTTCTAGAAATCATGTCCTTGAGCGAATTTCGAGTTCAAATGACCTCGGAGTCCTTTTTGATCATAAGATGTGTTTCAACACCCATATAGCTGCAACTGTAAATAAAGCTAAGGGTGTTTTAGCGTTCATCAAGCGTTGGTCCAAGGAGTTTGACGACCCGTACGTTACGAAACAACTGTACATCTCGTTAGTACGTCCTATATTGGAGTATTGTTCTTGTGTGTGGAGCCCGCAGTATAAAGAGCAGCAGGCTGTTATTGAATCCGTGCAAAAGCAATTTTTAATTTTTGCCCTTCGGAACTTTAACTGGGACTCGGGTAGAATCTTGCCACCCTACCGGTCTAGGCTAAATCTTATCGACCTGCCGTCGTTGCACCATCGCAGAATAATGCAATGGCGTAATGTGTCGTGCACAAGCTCCTTCTTGGGACTGTTGACTCCCAAACTCTCTTGGGTCAGATTGACTTGGCCGTTCCATCCAGACCTACCCGTACTTTTAGGCCTATCCGTCTACCCATATGTAGGTCTAATTATGCTGATCATGAACCTTTTAGGGTTTTATGCCATAATTATAACTCCCTCTGTCTAACCCTATCCCCTGAACTGTCTCTTAAACTAATTGCATGCAATATTTATAATCATTTAAATTTAGCTAACTTTTAACTTATCTTTTTCTGCCTTTAGTAACTAAGTACCATTATTAACAGATAATTTGTTAATTTAATTAAATAAATAAAAGTAACCCTGCGCCTGTTAACAGGTCAAAGTAACCCTGTGCCTGTCAAAGGGTGGCAGGAGAGATCGATATCATGGTCTTGACTTTCAATTTTTCTTTCAAATCTCAACCGATTAATCTTCCCGCCAACCTATCGACTTCTTCTATGTCGCTTCAGGCCCGCTACAGTACCTGGTGTAACCTGATTCGTTTTCAGGCGAGCGGAATGGTTTTGTTCAGGTTGGAGCCGAGGGCTACTTCTTTCCAAACAATTTTAAAGACGAGGCGGAGATGTATTACAACTTTGAGGCGCGACCGAATGACGTCTGGATAGTGACAGTGCCCAGATCAGGCACCACTTGTACACAGGAGCTGATCTGGCTGCTGGCCAATGGCCTGGACTGTGAGCAGGCCCAGCGCGACCTCTCACCGACCGTTTTCCTTCTTCGAGTTGGTCCACTGACAATTCTGCTGGGCATCATAGTATTCACTGCGTCTTTTTCCCTTAGATTTCCACTCTTCATGCACAGCCAGGTCAAGGCAGAGCTTCTGGAGGAGAACCATGAATCAGCTGATGCCTTGGAATTCATTGAGAAGATTTCCCGGCGGGATACGAGGTCCTAAGTGAAGTGCCTTCTTCCAGCGACGCTTCATCAAGACGCACTTTCTATTCTCCTTGCTGCGCCGAGTGTTTTGCAGAACAAATGCAAGGTTCGACTCTTTGTTAAGCATTTTTTTTTTCATAACAAATGTAATCCAACTACGTATGTATTTCAGATCGGTTACGTTGCCCGCAATCCCAAGGACGTTGCAGTCTCCTATTACCACTTGAACCAACTCTTCCGCACGCAGGGATACATTGGCGACTTTGAGCGCTTCTGGCGATACTTCCAACGAGGATTAAGTCGGAGATCTGTCAAAACATCTGTCATATTAAAGCTTCTCCATCGAATGTACTTTGCAGATCCCTGGCTACCGTACTACAGCCATGTGAATGAAGCCCAGAACAATTGCCACTTGTCCAAACGTTCTCTTTCTGCGTTACGAGGACATGCTGAAGGATCTGCCAGGCACTGTGCATAGAATTGGTTCCTTTTTGGATTGTAGACCGACTGCCGCAGACCTCGACAAACTACTCATCTGAGCATTTGAAAACTTCCGCGTGAACAAGTCCGTGAACATGCATGAAATGGCCTCCGTTGGAATCCTGAACAAAAAACGAGGCGGGATTCGACCGGAGAGGCGGTGGAGAGAGTGCCAAAAATGGTCCGCACACTCAAATGGAGTTTGTCGATAATCCCAAGCTGCTGAAATGCGCCAACGAATGGATCGAACAGAATGTTAAATGCTTTAAGACCATATGAAAGTGTGGAGAAATATAGCTCGACGTCACCTGATTTTGCTTGGCACTTTTACTGTTTGTTTCTTTTTGGTTTAAGTTGAGGCTGAACTATACTAGAACTAACGTATTTGCACATTGAAACTATCCACACTGGCATTCGCTATCTGCTTGTGTATATCGTTAACCTCCGCCTGGGTCAGGGTGCGCTCCATATGGCGATAGACAATGCGGAAGCACACGCTCGACTTGCCCGTCTTTGGATGCTTAAATTGTCCACAAGACTGATCTGAGAGAAAAAGAGTTAGATTTATAGGGACTTATCCTCCACTCTACTTACTTGTTCCACAATGTCACCAGCCACCGTCCGAACCAGATCGTAGAAATCGTTGGGCGAGAAGCCAGCATCAACCTCCACATCGGAGGGCAGCCAGAAGGACAGGTCGTTGGTACACTGCGGATAGTGGGAGATGGGTTTGTACTTTGGCAGATTGTGCAGATCCTTTTCGATGAACTGCGAAAGGAAGCCGCTGTCATTGGACCAGAACAGGCGAATGTCCGGTATATCAAAGAGCACCATAGCCAGACGCTCGAGGCCGACACCAAAAAGCGTAGCCAATTGACTGGTGGACGCCGGACTGCTGGAGGATTTCGTGGCGAATAATGCCACAGCCAAGAACCTCCAGCCAGTTGTTTTTGAAGTAGATCTCCAACTCCCAGGAGGGTTGCGTGAAAGGGAAATATGTTTCTACCCAGCGGTACTTGATGCGAGGACCGAACAATTCCTTTGTCAGACCCACAAGGACGTGTTTCATCTCGTGCTCCATCAGTTTAACCGCTTCCAGAGTGTGGCAGGGCTGCTTCGTCTGGTCCATGCATTTCGATGAGGGAAGAATCAGTTTTGGATCGGCCAATGAGCCCGTCCAAGTCTCCTCGAACAGCTCCAGGCCAGGATTGCGCTCAAAGAGCTTGTCTTTAGTGACTAATCGCACTGCATCTGCCTGATGGAACACCGGGTAGTGGGTACTGTCGATCTCATCGCGCCGATACACTTCCCCCACCACCAGGAAATTGTCCAGTCCACCAGAGATCAATTCAACCTGGTGGGCCGTGGTGTGGGCGCGGAGCAGTTGGTGCTGGTTAATGTAGTAGCAGTCTGATTTCTGGCGACTCACATGATCGCTGGGTATCAGCAGGTTGTCGAAATTCTGCTGCACTGTCACCACAGGATTCAGTTTGTCGTAGACGGAAAACAGTGGATTTCCGCGCTGATTCCGGTAGGCTCCATAAAAGTAATTTACGATGCGCTGGCGAATGATGGACAGGGGATGATCCCTCTGGAGGTCCTTATTCGCTCCCAGGTACGACAGAATTTTGGGCGTTACATTCGTCCAGCTGTCGGTGGCGTACGTGCTCCCATTCACCACCAGTTGTGGCTGCGCGGGAGGCGGTGACTTTTCCACAACAGCATTGCTGCCCAGCCAACGGCTCTGGCTGCAGTTCCCCGTGCGGAGAGAGTATCTGGAGCAGCCCTGCACACGTAGGTTCAGATGCATTTTCGTGGCCTATTTTATTTATTTATATGAACAATTGCATATTATAACACACAACAGAGCAGTAAAATCAGCTGGGAAAATGTAGGTATCGACCCACGGAAATATACCAAAATAAACCGTCTCATTTTAAAAACATACCGTAAATATACTGACGAACTCAAGTTCTTTTATACATATTCCTCGTTTTTGATATTCCGTCCAATATTTATAGCTAGACAGATTTCTCAGCTGTGCCCACATAATTTTACCCAACTGGTGAACCTATTTTATACTTGACTGGTTTATTTTAAACACTTGCTTTTATTGGATTTCGCTTAAAAAAGAGTTTTAGCGGAAAAGTTAAAAAAAAAAATGTAAGAGAGTAATCGTTCCTTTGCTCAATTTTAATATTCCGTAAAATAATGCTGGCTTAGTAAAACCTTCAGCCCAGCCCAAATAATTTTATCCGATTGATGAATCAATTTTTTACAAGATTAACGACTTTTTTTTATTGTATTTTGACTAAAACACGGTTTAAACAAAAAAGTAAAAAAAAACCGTAGCAATGTTGTCATGTCAATGTTGCTGGTAATTGTCGACTTGTTCCTAATCAGAGTATGGGCATTTGTATACCCTATTTCGTTAATTTAATATGAAGACACTCTAAAACATAATTAATAAAGAAATTGTCTCAAATTGATTTATTGTAAACGTATACATTCATTTGATTAGTTTCCTGTATATCCTGATCCCGGTACTCATTCTTAACTCTATTATATCCTTTTCCATAGGGTATGCCATAGGTGTTGTTCATGTTGCGGGGGAGGTATCCCTTGTTAGCATCCCTATAAATTCCGAAAATGGTTATTATAAATAATATAAAAACGAGGGGGAACGTTGTGAGTTGCAGCGGACACCGCAACTCTACAGTTATACCGATACTAAGTCAGTATGGCTCTCCTCCGGCAGACGCCGCTAATATTGAACGACACGACAAAGAGTGCGTGCGAGAGAGACAGAAAATCAGTATGAGCGTGACGTCGGGGCTGCGTAGCCAGTGCAAATTGATTTGTTCCTTTTGGCTATAAAAATGGTCTGATCTGATCAGATTCAGCAATCTGATAGATATGGTCATTATCTATGATTCTGCGTTTTTAGTTTTCTCGTATCCTCAATATTGTGGATGCAACAGATTTTCGTCCTTTGTGGGGGCGGAAGGGGATGGGGCGAAATTTTGAGATATACGTTTTAAAGTGAGATCTAACAGGAGTGCGGATACCAAATTTGGTTACTCTAGCCTTAATAGTCTCTGAGATTTGTGGATGCCCCAGATTTTCATCCTTTGCGGGGGCGGAAGGGGGTGTGGCGAAATTTTGAAACAAACTCGTCTCGGTCCGATATATTAGGAGTCTGGATACCAAATTTGGTTGCTCTAGCTTTTATAGTCTCTGAGATTTAGGCGCTAATGTTTTACTCTAAGCAAAGCCGGCTATGCTACGTGTGTGTTAGAGAGACACAGGGCGAGAAAAAATGAAATTGTTTTCTTGATGCTGGCTATAATAATAATACGATCTCATTCAAATTCTGCAGTCTAAGAGATATGGTCATTCTCTACGATTCTGCGTTTTTGGTTTTCTCGTATCTTTAAAATTGTGGATGCCACAGATTTTCGTCCTTTGTGGGGGCGGAAGTGGGCGGGGCGAAGTTTTGAAATATTTTTGTAGCAGTGACATATCACAGAAGTCTGGATCCAAAACATCGTTGCTCTAGCTCTTATAGTCTTTGAGCACTAGGCGCTAATAGGGACGGACAGACGGACAGACGGACGGACGGACAGACGGACGGACGGACAGACAGACATGGCTCAATCGACTCGGCTATTGATGCTGATCAAGAATATATATACTTTATGAGGTCGGAAACGATTCCTTCTGGACGTTACACACATCCACTTTTACCACAAATCTAATATACCCCAATACTCATTTGAGTATCGGGTATAAATATACCCCAATACTCATTTTGAGTATCGGGTATAATAAACTTTTCTGAAGTTTTCCACCAGAATACATATGTACGTACTATCAGTATATAGATTTTGGGTGATTTAAAAGTCAAATTCTTGCATCCTTGGATATTTATTAGGTCGGTATTATTGTATGTACATTTATAATATGTCAGTATATAAATGGTATGCCTATAAACAAAGGTTATGTATTCTTATTTGAAAAATTCTGAAATCGCAGCTGACATTATGGATCCGACATATCAGGACTGTTACGGAAACAATAATAGCGGAGAAATTATATGTACGTATTGCAAAATAATAGCTAATCTATGTAAAATGTATAATCCTTCAGTTCGACCGATCCAAAACTAGCTTTAGTTAATTCGAGTATCATACTCGTATGCTCCCTGCTAATCTGTGAGAGTGATTAGGCCTTACAGTTGACGACACGTTAAAGTTCATGCAGAGAAACTAAAAATAAATACACGCTAGTCACTTTTTGAAGATCGATATATGGTTGCTATTTCCTAATGTGATTCGGGAGCAGAACTCGAGTGCGTCACCAGTTTCTTTGAATGGACTCTTGCGTCCATCGAGTGTCGGCTCCCGCACCTTGGATCTGTTCTATTCCTTTTTACAATTAAAGGCTATGGTTATACGCGTAGTGATAATTTGATTATTCTATTTTTTCGCATTTAGTTGAATTCTTGTCCTTCCAGTCTATAGAGAGCGTTTGCATCTACTTGAGGGCCTCCTTGGCCCGCTGCTCCCACTCGGCCCGGCGCTGATGGATGCCCTTGAATTCGCCCACTGTCGCCGATCTCTCGATTGGCGTGCCGGACATGGACATGGACATGGCACCTGTGGCTTGAACTCCTGCTCCTGCAGCGGAGGCAGTGGTGGTGGGTGGAGCTGCCTGTACCGACGAAGCTGGTGCTGATGATGGGGCCTGTTTCAGTTGCAGCGACAAGCGCTCGTTCGCAGGCTTGGCGCCTCCATTGTTGCTGTTGCTCAGGTTGTTCCGGACTCCATTGCTGACCTTGATGGGGGGCAGGTAGCTTACCACCTTCTGCTGTGTATTGGTCGCTTTCTGCAGGCTACTGCTGATGTGGCTGTTGTTGTGGTTATTGTTGTTGTGGTTGTGGCTGCTGTTGAGATTGCGGAAGTCGGCAACCGAGTTCCGGTTGCTGGTGGGATGTTGGGAGGATGTCTTGGTAAACTCACTGCTGACCTGCGCCTCGTACTTGGGCGACAGTTTGTCCAGCTTCTCCTCGCTGTTGGACTGGTTCTCCTTATCACTGTCCACACTCTGGCTCCCGCTGGGTGTTGACATCTTCTTAGGTGTTGGCTGGGCAGGGGTTACCACCTCCTCGTCCTTCACCTTCAGCGAGCGGCGGGCAAACACTTTTCATCAGTTCCGGCGTGGGGTCGTCCTTGCTCGGAGAGGCGTTGCCATTGCAGCTGGCAAAGGATTTTTTGCGCAGCACCACGGGATTAGTATTTCCATTGACCTCGGTCAGCTCCGGTGTCTTTGGCGGAGTGGCAGGAGTTAGAGCACTCACAGCTGGTGGCATCTCCGCCTTGCTGATTGATTGCTTTCGCTGCTCCGCCAGATTACGCTCCTTCCGCTCCTCGTTGAGGAAGAGCCGCTTGCGCTCCTCCAGAGAAAGGCGGTTTACCTTGTTCTCCTTCTGTATGATATGCTGGTCCCTCGGGGCTGCCCCCAGCTTGGCGGTGGAGACCGGGATGGGGATGCCGTTGCTCTTTGGTGTAATGGGTGTCGTGACAGGCGTGTTCGCGGATGAGAGTGTCTCGCTGCTGCCAAAGCTGGTCCGCACGCTGGTCGCGCTTACAGAACGCGGCTGCCTGCCCAGATTCGGCTCCAGGGCCTGCCTAAGGTTAAGGTTAAGTGCAACAGTGCTAGGACCCAGCGGCATCTCTGTGTGCTCAACAACCTCCCCCCCTGCCCCACTGCTCCGCCGCAGGCTGAGGTCATCGCTGCTCTGGCTTCGCTCGGTGGGGATTTCAGGTTCTTGGCCAGCACCAGGTGGTTTAGACTTCTTGTGCAGGCTCGCCTGATCCACGCGGTTCAGCTGGATCTTCATGAACTCCGGCTCGACTGGAGTCTCCACATTGCTGGAGTTGCGGCGGCTGCTGCCGCCGCTGTTGTTGTTGTTCTTAGCCGGAGTTGCGGGAGGGCTGTGTGAGAGCTTTGCACTCTTGGTCAGTGGGCTGGCCGGGCTGGGAGTGCAGATGGCCGTGCTGGTTATTATCTTCCTTCCGAGGTCCAGTAGCTTTGGACGCTCCGGCTGCAGTTTGGCTGCTGGCGTGGCCTGCTCCACGTTCAGCTCTTTGCTGACTGTGGCCGATTTGCGCAGGACACTCACCAGCGGCGACTTTACGATCATGTCGATGTTCTGCTCTATCTGGGAGATGTTGGCTGGGCCGGGACAGGACTGTACCAGGAGCTTGTTGCTCCGTTGTGGTGAGCTCTTCGCCAGCGCCGGCAGCTGGCCCGTAGACTCCGCGCGCCCCTGCAGCAGCTTGTTGTCGTTGATCTCGAATCCCAAGGACACGCACTTGGTGTTCGGCGAGAGGGGCGAGCGCGGGACTGTGGCGGAGAGCTCTGCTTGTAGTAGGAGGGCAGGCGGAAGCTGATCGAGAGGTCGGGCAGACTGGGCATGTGGTTGTGCACGACGGTCGAGTCGACTACGGCCTCCCGCTCTTCCTGGTTAGTTGCGGAAGCTACGCGACTTCTCGACCGTCTTGCGTTGCTTCTCCTCGTAAATAGAGCGGCGAGGGCTCGTCCGTGCTGGTCTCCAGCGAGTTGGAGGAGCTCGAGTTCTGGCCCACCCGAGTCGCTGGAGCGGCACAGTTTCTGCTGGAAGGCGCTGATCCCCACGATCCGTGGCTTGCGCTCGAAGTGGGAGGTTGGTCTCGGCCTTGACCTGTTTGCTCGCGGACCAGGGTTGTAGATTGGAACGTGTCGTTGCCCCGGGTGATCTTGGAGAGCAGGTTGGTGATGTCGTTTGAGGCACTGCTGTTCGGGATGCCGGCGGGCGAGCTGGAGCCAAGTTCCTGGGGGATGTAGCGTTGGCGTGCAGCAGGTCCCGACTTGGGCTTGGGCGCCATCTGCGGCTGGGTAGTGAGCCCTGCCCCTAAGTTGCCGACTATTGCGTTGCGGCCGTGGCTGGCCTCGATGTGGATCTCACGCTTAATCATCTGGCGGGTCTCCTGCACGAGCTGCTGTCGCGACTTGTCCGGTATCAGAAACGGCTCTCGAAAAGCCCGTCTCCAGGCAGGAGTTTGATATCTGGAGCTTCTTGGCCATGCTCTGGCTGGAGTCGGTGTCTTCGAGGCCATCGTTGCCCCTGGCAATGCTGCGCTTCGAGTTTCTGTGGATAAGCCGCCGCAGGAGTCCGCTCTCAGTGCTCTCTATGGCGGCCAGGGCATCGTCCCCATCAGTGGACGACTCGCCCCTGCTCTCGAGCACTGTGTTTGCCTTGGTCACCTTGGCGGTGCTGGTGGGTGGTGGATTTGTTCGTGGGGGCTCGCAGTCCGAAGATCTGCGCCGTGGTGGAAAACGTGCTCGTCACCTGACTGTCGTTCGTGTCGCCTGTTCGATTGTCTTGGTTCGCTTCGTCGTGATGGAGCTCGAGCTTGAGTTGGGGGCCGTTCTTGTTGCTGGGGCTGGGGCTGGGATTCATGGCAGCGGTCGTCTTCGGTGCAGAGAGCGAGTCCTGCTCTTGAGGTCAACATCTGCGGGAACAAAGGAGGATGCACATTAGCTGGGAACTCTGAGAAGCCTCTGGGGTCACTTACCACGGACTGCTTTCAGGCCCGGACATGTCTTCTGCATATCCTCGTTGGCTTCTGGTATGGAGGACTGGAGATACGAGCAGAAATCAGTATCATATGGTTATCAAGGCCATGGGCGCATCTTCACTCACCTCCAATTGTCTGCGGTGCTGTCGGCTGGGTCCCTTCTTCTTGGCCGGCCTGATGGCCATCTTGTGCTTGGCCGCCGCGTTGGGACAGCCGGTGGCTGTCCTCCATCGAGACGGAGGAGCTGGTCGACACCCGCGAGTGGTACCTGTGGCTCTGGCTCTGGGTCTGGCTCTGCTGGCTGTCCTCCGTTTCCTCGGCGCTGGTCACGCTCTGCAGACTCAGCGAGGACACCTCGCTCTGGCTGTGTCCACGGGTCTGGACTGGGACCCACCGCGGCGCTGCGGCTCTGGCCTCCGGCCACCCGTCTCTGCGGCGATGCCGGACTGCGGGGCAGGCCAGATTCCTCGTCGGAGGCATTCGGGTCGGATTGCGTCGCTTGCGTAGGACGTCTGTGGAGCTCCGCCTTTAAATGGAAAGCAAAAGCGAAATGTGGGTAATCTGCTGCTTCTTAGACGTATGGTTAGGGGGGGGCGGGTGAGGGGGCGCGCTGTGCCGTTACCCAGCTCTTCCACGGAACACGAAGCGAAGCGCGCAGGCAGCTGCGGCCGAGACGACTCTCGCCGATGCTAGAGCCGCTCAGGCCTCATCTTGAACGGATTCTGCTTGAAGTCGATCATTTCGAGTGCCTCAATGCGGTGTCGAGGCTACGAATGACTGCGAACGTGGTCGATTGGTTAGCTGTTGGGGAACTGTGGAGCTGTGCAACTGTGTCCCTGCGACTCCTGAATGGGCCCAACCCTTAAGTCTTACCGTAAACCAGAGCTTGAATGGATTGGCCTGCACTTTGAGGAACCCGTGCTTTCCGGCTACCATCTTCGAGGCTCTCTAATTTCCATTTCCATTCCATTTCGCCATTTCCATTCAATTTCACTCTCGTTTTTCCTCGTCGAGGGTCGATTCTGCTCATCTGCTCTGCCCTCTGTTCTGCCGC
Source organism: Drosophila miranda (assembly GCF_003369915.1). Lineage (NCBI taxonomy): Eukaryota > Metazoa > Arthropoda > Insecta > Diptera > Drosophilidae > Drosophila > Drosophila miranda. The sequence goes on along the minus strand of NW_022881636.1, from coordinate 1,484,220 downwards.
GAGACCATTTTCAGTTGCACATTGCACTTGGATGCGCATACATCTGCGGCGCTGGCTGAGTGGTTTTTCTGGCTTTGTCTCAGTGGAAAGTGAAATCATTGGATCGCGTGCCGCCTCCATCGGAGACAGACAACAATAGCCCTTGTTAGTGCCCCGCTCATTATTTATTTATTATTTATTAAATTATTTAGGCTTCTAGCTCTTGCTTAAGCCGGTTGTGTTTTTTTTCTTGCTCCCGCATTCTCCGCCTTTGCCTAAATATCATACAACATTGTTGTGTCTTTGTTTTGATTTATTATCGCATCTCTTTAATTTGATTCTACTTTGTTTAACCACCAGTGTTTTGTTTGTAAACCAAGTGTTAAAATATAAATTCAATATTGCAACGTAACACATCGGACTCGTGCAGGCAATTTGTTATTGTTTTTTGCCCAGTCTGCTTTTCGTTATCGCTTCTTCGGTGTGCACTGTTCTCGCGCATCAGCGTTTGCATCGCCCAACACTCTCTCGTGAGCATACGCGGGCTTCTCGCATTGTTGCTCTCACTCTCTCTGGATGCCTATACTCTCCCTCTCTGTGGACTTTTCTTTTGTGTCTCTGATTTGGTGAGTTTACTGCTCGTTTTCTGCACTTCGTTGGATCATCTGCTTTGAATTATTGCCGCTGCAGCTGATTGTCTGGCTCGCTCTGCTGTCTGCTCTCCTTACTTTACCTGCGATCTCACTCCGTTCTCTTATTATTCGTGCACAGTGATTCTACTGCTGTCAATAATGCAATCGTTTGTAGTGCAAAGAAATGTGAATTCGGTGGTGTTATCATTGGTGATTCATTTTCTTAGCTGCTGGCTGTGCACAATTTTGCCCACATAAAATGTGCTGGTGTGGAAAAAATTTTGGCCGGCTGAATGATCTGATCTCGAAACGCATGGGCCTGTCTTGGTCATGTCTGGCTTGTCGGGAGATTGAGGCCGAAATGCGCACATTTATGAGACAGACTCGAACTGGTTTCTGGATGTCCGGAAAGAATTTGTGGTCCTCAACGAGAAATTTCTTGCCCTTGAATCACAAGTTCTTGGGCTCAAACTCTTGAGCGAATCGCCTAGACGGAAAATTCCGCATAATGATACCAATCTCTTGCAACCCTAATCCGATTGGTACGCCTGCCTCCCACCTTCATCCATCGGAAGCATTTCCGTGTAGGCATGCCACGCCGTTGTCTGTAAATCCGCCAACGGTGGCTCCGAGTTCTTTACACCGAGCAATGTGCTTCCTTCGAGCACCCAACTCCCCCAACAGCATCAATCCCATCCCTGCAGTTTCTGTGGCCGTCACTTCTGACGCGTGAGTGCTCTAGTGCGGTGTGTGCTGGTTGCTGACGACGTCTTGCCAATTCCTGCTCCAATTCCTGCTCCAACTCCTGCTCCAATTCCTGCTTGCAATTCCCTACTCCAATTCCTGCTACAGCCATTGCTGCCAATTCCTCTGCCCTTGTACGAGATCTCTTTAAGTAGTGGCTCCACCATCTCGATCTCGCTCTCGGGACTTCAACTTAAAAGCAGTGTCCCTCGGAAAGCAATATTTGTTTCTCGTCTTATTCCTGAGGCTTACAACGGAGGATGTTAAAACAACATCTTGCCGCTAAAATTAACACTTCGCCTGTTGATATATGTTGTGACTAAATTACATTTAAACATAAGCGCAACATATCATCCTTTAAAATTCTTCTCCCTGATTCTTTACTATCCTGTTCTCTAGAACCGTCAATATGGCCTGAGCATACACAATTGTGCATGAGTTCCTTCTCAAAGATTCGAACTCGAATCCAAGAATTACCGAACATGCTCCAAAAAACTGATGTACTAATTTTTCCATGCACTATCAGAACGTTCGCAGTTTGCTGGAAAGTTGCGTCAAATTCATACTAATAGCGCGTTCTTTGATTTCGATGCCATCGCGTTTACCGAAAACCTGGCTTAAACTCCTCTGTCAATGATCACGAAATTTTCATTGATAGTTACAACTATTTATAGAATGGACCGCCCATCTTTTGCAGTGGGTTCTGATTGCAGTTAAAATCTGTTTTCTCATCTGAGTTATTCCCATCTCAATAACATTCATGGAATTGAATTTGTTGCAGTCAAAGTTCGTTTGGCTCCTGCATTTTTCTAGTTAACCTGCTCTTACATTCCTCCCAGGTCTGATGCTGAGCTTTACTTACACCACCTTTCAGCAATTAATAATGTTGTTTCTACATTAGGGTGCAAATGATCGAATTATTGTCATGGGGGACTTTAACCTCTCATTTCTTTCTTGGCTGCCTTGTAATGACGCTAACCTGTTGTTTCCCAATTGCCATAATGACTTTATCAATGGGCTAACGGATATTTCCCTTGTCCAAATTAATGCCCGTTAAAAACATTAGGACAGACTTCTTGACCTCGTTTTTGTTAACGATGGTTCTCTTGCTTACTTATATATCTAGAAGCAAAGCCCAATAATCTCTCCGCTGAAGATCTTACCATCCAACTTTGTTGATATCACTGGAGTGTACACAATCTGGAGGTGCTGACAGTTCCATGGCTCCTTGTCACATAAAGTGTTTTCGCAAAACAAACTTTATTGATTTAGATCTACATCTCTCGCGTGTTGATTGTCGTTTTCTTTATTCATTACCGAACATAGATGCAACTGTTAACTCGTTTTATAGTTTCTATTTACTCCGCCCTTAATACGTTTTGTTCCAGATATCACTGTACCTGTATCGTCCAAGCCTCCCTGGTTCTCCAAGTATTTGTCATACTTAAAAAATAATAAATCCCGGCTCTATAAAAAGGTGCCAGAAGTCGGGCTCCACGTTGGCCTTAGCTCTATATCTCCTCCGCTCGCTCTCTGTTCCTTGCCGTCAATAGCCAGTGTTATAAATCATTACCTTTCACCAATGTAGTAGTAACTTTCGTAGTGATCCTAAAAAAATTCTATTCGTTTCGTTAATTCCTAAGCGCAAGTCAAACGTTTTTTCCTCCGTCTCTTCATTACCAGAACAAAACAGAAAGCTTCTGCTGTTGGTATTGCAAATTTATTCGCTAACTTTTCCAAACAACGTACTCGTCTCATATTTACAACGCATTCCACTCCGGTATCCGTACCAGCTACCTCAAAGCTAACAGCATTTTTCTGCCCTTTTTCGAGGAAAAGCGTTGTTCTGGAAGGTTTGTCATCTATGGACATATCGTTTTCTGCGGGTCCAGAAAAAAGTTACCAAAGTTGCATCTTAAAAACACTGTGCCCAGTCCCTTTGCAAACCCTTGACCTTTCTCTTCAACCTCTCCTTGGAACAGTCTTGTCTCCCAGTAATTTGGAATGAGTCCTACATTCATTCCGCTTCACAAAAAAGGTTCAAGATCAAACATTGAAAACTATCGTGGTATCGCAAAGCTTTCCGCCATCCCGAAGCTTCTTGAGTTCCTGTCACCCGGCAACTGCAACATCTTTGTTGCAGCTTGATATCTCCGTCGCAACACGGTTTTTTTCAGACATCGATTCAACATCGACTAACCTTCTTGAGTTTTCTAACCTAATCCACCGTGGTTTTCAAAATTGGTTTGCAGACGGATGTAGTTTTTACGGACTTCAGCAAGGCAATCGATTCTGTGAACCATGCTCTGCTTATCAAAAGCCCTCTTTATTAGGGTTCCCAACGAATCTTCTAGATTGGATTTTGTCCTATCTCTCTAAACAGTATTCAACGTGTTTTGTTTTCTAACGTGTTGTCAAATACTGTTAATGTTACTTCAGGTGTGCCACAGGAAGTCATTCTGGGCCCGCTTCTGTTTATTTTATTTGTGAACGACCTTCCTCAAGTTATAACATACTCTACTACACTAATGTATGCTGATGATGTCAAAATCTGTCTTTCTTACTCTGATTGGTATTTGCACACACGCCTTCAACTTGATCTAAGTGAACTACTATTGTGGTGTTCAACTAATCTTCTTTTTCTGAACCTTTCCCAAATGCAAACTTATGACATTTTTACCGTCGCGCTCCTCATTTTGTCTCATATGTTCTTAGGAAATCATGTCCTTGAGCGAATTTCCGAGTTCAAATGACCTCGGAGTCCTTTTTGATCATAAGATGTGTTTCAACACCCATATAGCTGCAACTGTAAATAAAGCTAAGGGTGTTTTAGCGTTCATCAAGCGTTGGTCCAAGGAGTTTGACGACCCGTACGTTACGAAACAACTGTACATCTCGTTAGTACGTCCTATATTGAGTATTGTTCTTGTGTGTGGAGCCCGCAGTATAAAGAGCAGCAGGCTGTTATTGAATTCGTGCAAAAGCAATTTTTAATTTTTGCCCTTCGTAACTTTAACTGGGACTCGGGTAGAATCTTGCCACCCTACCGGTCTAGGCTAAATCTTATTGACCTGGCCGTCGTTGTACCATCCGCAGAATATGCAATGGCGTAATGTTCGTGCACAAGCTCCTTCTGTGGGACTGTTGACTCCCAAACTCTCTTGGGTCAGATTGACTTGGCCGTTCCATCCAGACCTACCCGTACTTTTAGGCCTATCCGTCTACCCATATGTAGGTCTAATTATGCTGATCATGAACCTTTAGGTTTTATGCCATAATTATAACTCCCTCTGTCAAACCCTATCCCCTGAACTGTCTCTTAAACTAATTGCATGCAATATTTATAATCATTTAAATTTAGCTAACTTTTAACTTATCCTTTTTCCGCCTTTAGTAACGAAGTACCATTATTAACAGATAATTGTTAATTTAATAAATAAATAAATATGCTCGTTCCTCGGGCTGCTCTTCAGCTTTTCAAAGGAAAATTGACCAGTCTTTCAGTGGGCGATTAGCACCAAGACCAGCCCAGAAGATATACGAAAAGGTTTCTGTGCTTACAGACAGAATAAGCGGTTCAAAGTGCCTCGAAGCGGTACAGACTGCACTAGCATCACCGATCAGTGATCAATGGTCACTTGCTGATAGAAAACTCCATTTGCGACCGAATCTTAATCTCTAATGACTGGGATCTGGTACTCAGGAATCGCAGTAGAATATGTGCATCCACAGCTACCCCGCAGTACCGGCTGAAGCAAGTATTTTGGGTGCTCTTCACTAGCCTAGACGCTAGGGATCGTGGACCGGACCGGACCGGAATCAGACCGAATCGAATCGAAACGAGAACCGCGAAGCCACGCTGCCTTGGTCTTCACTGGCAAAAATGGCTAGATGCAAACTGATTTAGCGGAAAGCTTTGCAGGAGTTTCAATAGCATAGAAACAGAAAAAGAAATGCGATTTATTTGCTAAACCAGGTTGGCAAATAAGCTGCCAGGGGAATGGAATGGAACGGATGGGATGGCATGGGATGGCATGGCATTGGGTGGGATAGAGAGCGAGTGGAGCCAAGTGGACTAACAAGAAGCGGCCAGGCGGCCAAGCGACCAAGCGACCAAGCGGCCAAGCAACCATCGGCCTGGCAACTCGTTTGTCCAGAAACCGAGAAGCAATAGAAGCAACATAAGAGGAAGAAGCCGCAAATTGCCACGCGTTGGGGGTGGGAGCAATAGAGCGATAGAGCGGTGGCACGATGGGATGGTTTACTGCAACTGCAGTTCGGTTTCCAGTTGCGCCACGACGCGTGCCTTTCCTCCTTTTCCATCTTTCACTCTTTCCCTGCGGCTCAGCGGTTTGCTGCTCCACCAAAAGCACAGACAACATAGCGTTTCGGACTCCTACGCAATTCAGAATGAATCTAGGAGAAATGTGAAGGAATCTCTGCTCTAGTCCAATCAAGGCCCCAGTTCACTGAACTCAATCCCCGAATGAATGAGGACTTGTTGAATTCCCAGATAATTCAGCTAATCAGTTGACTGCCTTGTAAACTCTGTTCCAGAGTCTCTGATTGCCTCACCGAACGAGACCTTGCCCAACGAGAAGCAGCCGCACAAAAGAATGAATCGATCGTATGTGAGTCAATAGCCATTGACTGCTGGAGATTTGGTCACATCACAGCTGCTGATATGCCAACAAAAGCACAAATTTAAATTTGATTAAAATCAACTTAGATTGATTGCAGCACAAACAGAAACAGAAACCCCAAGCGGATTCCCAAGAGACCATCCATGGTATCCAAAGAAAAGCTTTGTTGTAGAAATAGATGTGGAAAAAATGAGTGAAAAGTAGTAATCATCAATCACTGGAGGGAGGCTAAAGATGCTAACAAGTTAGTGTGATATCCTCTGCTTTTATAGTTTTAATAGATAGAGTTTGAAAGACTAGAGGAGGAGTCCTCTGGTTAGTTCCTAGAACCGACTTACCTTCAGGACAATCGATAGGCTGCAGGCCGTCGCCGATTCGGAGAAGACGCTGTCGTGTGACTGCGAAAGAGTCTCACGAGAGAAGTCCCTGTGAAACGAGAGGTGGGAACGGTCTTAGACACACTCGGATCTAATCGGTGGGATGGACCACTCACCCGTCGACGTCCAAGAGACGGCCCTCGCTGAGACTGCGCTGGCTGTCGGAGATGTCGGCGGCCCCATCGCCGCCCCCCGTGCTAGCGTTGCCCTCCCGCTCCCCCCCCAGTTCCTGCGTGGAGTCGCCGACGCTGCGCAGGTGTCGCTGCTGGTGCCGCTGCTCCGAGAAGTAGCTGCTGCGGCTCAGGCTGCGCGTCTCGGGGAAGACGGCCACGCCCAGCTGACGCTGGCGCTGTGTCTGGTACATGGCGTCCGCCGGGAAATCCTGCTGCTGCTGCTGTTGCTGTTGCTGCTGTTCGGAGTTGTGCTGCGCCTGTTTGCTGGCCCTTTTCTTGCCCAGGAGCACGCTCAGCAGCTCATCGCGGTGCAAGCCGTAGGACTTGGACTTGGGCAGCGACTGCGTCTGGTAGCTCTCGCCCAGCGACTGCTGGTTCAGCGGGGAGCCCGGCGAGGAGGCGGCGGCCGAGGAGGCGGGTGACGCGCTAACACTGCGCAGATTCTTCTCGCTGGAGCTGCTGGCCGGCGGCGGCAAGGTGTTGCAGAGCCAGGTCTAGGTCCAGGTCCGGGTCCGGGTCTAGGTGCTGGAGACGGGCTGTCCGCAGAGCTGTTGATGGTGCGACGCCGAAAGATGCGGCGCAGATTACGCAGCGGATCGAAACGCCGACGCTTCTGCTGCTGCTGCAGTTGTTGCTCTGGAAGGATAAAGGCCCAGGATCAGACATAAATTTTGACGCATAAACATGTTTATTTTTTGTTTGGAAACTACTTTTATACGGAATAAAGAGACATATGGCATAGGGCTTGCTGTGAATAGTTATCCATCCGCATACCCCTAGAGCATAGATCAAAATTCTGGCGTACATTCAAAAATGTCATGGAACCAAATCCAATTTGAAAAGTTCATACATTGGCTAGAGAAATGCAGCCCTTCAAAGTCAGATGTTCGATCAGCTGTTGGTGCGAGTGGTGCTAAAAGGCGGGAAACTTGTTCTTGACTTTGAGAGCTTGTAAGTTTCGTAAATTCTATAAAAAATGGGTACTTGAATGGCACACAGAAAGCCACGGGTATGTAGAATGTCTTAAGAAACCAAACGATCTTGTTCCTATTTGTGGGTTTTGTTTTTGGGCGTATTTGTTTGGGGCTTTGCCATCCAAAATTGAAGAAAACTCTAACAATTTGCCTTTAATTTGGAGCCATCTTGTAACCATCTTGTGCCACCCTGTCACCCACTGTTATTCTTTTACGGGTATAGGTTTTCAGGTTAGGCTGAATTTGGCTCAATATTTGGATTGATATCAAAAGAAATGATGGATATTTAAGCAACTGAAGAGCAGAGAAGAACGATTAAGTAAGGAGCTTGCCAAAATGCGGTAGAAATATGAGCAGTTTAGGGAGAGGAGGCTCTGAATCAACAACGAAGAAAGTAAATAACTAAATAAATGCCTGTTATTTATCCCGAATTCCGATTCTTGGTAGTAGCTCCTCCAGCACTTGGGAACACTTCCGATGAGATAAGCGGTAAGAATCATGATTCCGATTTCCATCCTACTTCCTCAGTTACTCACAGCCCGGAGACCATGACCATCCATCGATTGCTAATAGAATCTTTCTCAGGGTAGGAGCCAAAGAAAACGTAGCGGAAAGGCGGAGCGATACGAAATAAACAATAAATGAGCGAGAACGAAGCGAATCGAAAAACATGCCCATAATAGGCAAAAATTTGAGGGCCTTCAATTGGAACTCCCAAATCAGCGAAAAAAGGGGAAGGCGAGGGTGACAGGTGGAAAAACGTGACAGATATAGATAGATAGATAGTGCACGCACACTGAGAGAAATGATTATGAATAATCTTCAATCCAGCACCACGTGCACAGAAAAGTAGGGACCATTTATGACCAGAAATCCATATTTATATATATCTATATATATAGATTTATATAGAACCTCTTGGACGCCATTCCAGAGACGTAATAAGCCAGAATCGTAAAATATAATCAATTGAAGTGGAATTGCTGGGTCGCCCGTCGTCTTCTATTTAACAATTGTTTATTTCATTTCGATAGGGCGATAATATGGTGAGAGAGAGGGAGACAGAGAGTGGCTGCAGGTAGATTCCTTATCGATCGATATGGAATGTTGAATGTGGAATACATATGTAGCTACACGATACCAAACTCAGTGCAGAACATCTCTTGATTGTAGCCGGGCATTGCTGGGTCGCCCGTCGTCTTCTATTTAACAATTGTTTATTTCATTTCGATAGGGCGATAATATGGTGAGAGAGAGGGAGACAGAGAGTGGCTGCAGGTAGATTCCTTATCGATCGATATGGAATGTTGAATGTGGAATACATATGTAGCTACACGATACCAAACTCAGTGCAGAACATCTCTTGATTGTAGCCGGGCATTCGGTGGTTTCCAAGCCATCTAGTAGCTCCCTTTCTCTGGAGAGATCATCCTCATCTCCAGGAGTTCCGGGAACTCCACAAGTGATTCACTCTGCAAGGCATTGCATTCATGGATGTGTGTTATGTGTCATGCCGTCGAAGAAAGTTTACTAAACACAGACCAGACCAGAAAAAAAGTGTACGTGAAGAGAACCCAACTCTCAACAGAACGGAAGCCACTATATACGAGTATGTATATGCATATTGATTTCTAAAATACTGAAGACAACGTTGCGATTGGACCTTCTCCCAATGTGCCGCCTAATCAAAGTGTTCGGGGTCTGCCTATTCGCATGCCGGTCACGTTTTGGGGGCACGCGAACACGGCCAGATAGTACATACAAAGGTATACGGATTATTTGCCCGATGCTGACGATTAGTTCCAGCCGCCCAAGTCGAGGAGCAGGCGAAGGGCACTTGCGCGTCATTCTATTTATTACCTTTTGGGGGTGCCTCGGTCTCGCCTCCTCTGGAAATTGATGGGGACCTGCTGCTAATGGAATTTTAACCGCCAAACAGGGGGTAGGGCAGGGGTACGAGTACGAGTACGAGTACCTCCTTCTGACAAGTGACAATCGCGTATTTATAGAATGCTAATTGGGTCAGCGAAGGCGAACCCTTCTGGGACTGAGAGCGGCCTTAATATGGAAGGCCCTTGCAAATTTACGAAGGAAAAAGGGGCAGACCCCTGTATTTTATTACTTCTAATCCATCTAAAGTCCATTGAGCAAGATCTGTTTTTGCTTGGGTTCCCGTTTGGCTGTTTTCGCTTTTTCGCGTGCTGTCATCGGTTGGAGTTCCGCGAATGTGGGCGAAACTGTTTGCTTGCGTCTTTGTCTCCGCCATGTCATTGTCAGATTTTGTAATACATCAAATAGACTCAAGTCTTTCAATTTGGCAACATGATGCACTGCGATAATGAATGATTTCGATTGTCTCTAAACTCCCCGAGTGCCCACTGTACCCGGGGCGGAGTGCGTGGGCCGCGGGAGTGTTGCCTCCGACAGTTTCACTGACACCAATTCCTACTCGAAACCATTCGATTCTCGATGTGCGATTCCAAAAAGGTTCGGTGCGGCGTGTGGGTTCATTTATTAATTAATCATTGGCAAACTGTTGCCACACCACACAACGCCACAACATCATGATAAATGCAAATCCGCTGCAGTAATTGGCGAGTTTTGTAAGCCACCACCAGGCACCAGTACGAGTATGTGAGCGGATGTGGGCATTGCCAGTCTTCGGCTTGGGGAAGGTCAAGTGAGCCAGAGTCGCGCTGCGCCACGTCCAGTCGAGTGGAATTAGAATAGTGAGCCCCAAGCCAGGGGAGGCGAGCACGGAGGCCCCGAGAGTTGCACTTTTCCACGACTGTTCTTATGAGCGAGCAGGTCTTGAGCCCTTCAGACGCTGAATATATTCTGTAGGCCCGTAAGCCGCTACAAGGCAAGCTTCTAGAATTGGATATTCTTTCCATGGATTAGCCGAGGCCTAGCCTTGGGTCTGGGCCAGTGAAAAGGGTACAGGACTACGTGGGTGCCTGCAACGCTTTTCCAAATAGAAAATGATGTCAAAACAAATATCACTCACGTTTCGCAGATAGCGTATATCAATTGATACCATTATTTACTTTATATTTGAGCCATTGTTCAGGGCAAACGTTGTATTGTGTGGAAGAAGCCACCAATTAGTACAGAAATCTACCATCCGGCAGCTCCTACCAGCCGCCAATGAAGCACAAATCGGAAAAGAGACTTTGAACTACACGAAGAACAGAGATGATAACCAATATCAAGTATAGGGAATTGGGCTTTTGAAGAGAACAGAGATGATAACCATGCACCATTCTATCCCGAACGAAGAGTTCTCTAATCTGGCTGTGGAAATAGTCCCAGAAGGAGTATGACCGTAGACTCCCTCTCTATTCCAATCTATCGATTGTCTTATCCCAGACCTTGTTTATATAACAATGGGTCTGATAAGGAAGCAGCGAGTCGGCTCTCTGCCAATCTGCATGTTGTTTTAATCGCCAAAAGCCCAAAGACGTTGACTGCCATCGGTCGGGAGCGTGCTGAATGGCCGGCACGCCGGTCCGCCCGGGCCAAACAAATCACACCAACAATCGACGCTCTGCGAGACGCACGAAATTGGTTACACAACTCTTGGCACTCGGCACTTCAATTAGAGGCGTCTGGCCGTTGCCGTTGCCGCTGCCTCAATTAGGGCCTGCACAGTACGGGGATTGAACCCGAAAAATCATCGTCGCTTGATAAGCCCCTCTGACTCGGCCCAAAATTTATATAATATCGCTCTAAGGTGGCATATAGTATATATTATGATTGTTTACAGTCGAAATGCATGGAATTTTTCTATCCCCAAAAAAACAATACACGCAATAAACAATAAACAATACATTTTATTACCTGTTTAAATAAATGAATTCCGAAAATAGCCGCAGATGTTCTGTTCAATTGAGAAATTCCCCGCGATGTTTACTCTACTGATTGTTGCTCCTTGTAAACAAGCCCCCCAGTCCCCAACTCCACTTCACACTTGAAAAATTCACTTTAGAGAACCACAAAAATGCACTCTACTTAATGACTCCGCGATGTGCCAGGTATTTGTTGGTGCTTGGCCGATAATATTGATTACAAATTATGCGGATTTAATAACGGATGGAACGAACAGCGGTTGAGTTTTTCAATTCGATTCCACTTCGATGGCAGGGTAGCGAGGGTATCAGCGACTGCGATAGCGACAGCGACGACAATTCAATTAGTGCAATAACCGGCGTACGAAATCGTTTCAACTGTACAGGTGGAGCGGAGCGCACAGAATGAATTGAATCAATGGGAAGGCGGCGACTGCCGTCGCACGGAACACAGAAATCGAAATCGAAATCCACGAAAACGAAGCGAACGAAACCCCAGCCGAGGCGAACTCAAATCAAATTAAACACTGAACTCAACTGAACCGAACCGAAGAGAGCCCCAAGCGAACAACAACAGTCATCGACAGCGTCGCGTCGCATGTCTTGGCCTATTGGCTGTGTCGCACTCTTAGCCAGATTGGCAAATCGGGCTGATTTGGCGCTCTTTGCGGCCTGCCTGCCTGTCAGGGGCCAAGCCAACCCAAGACCCTGCACAATGGGCAGCAGCCGAAGAGATCCAGCATACAGCATACATTCAATTTATGGGTTTCAAAAGTGTAGTACGACCCGCTGTCTGGGTGGATCGTGATCTCACCCACTGTGCAGCGACCAGGTATTTATGCACACAAATATATGCTGAAATGTACACATTGTTATTGCTGATGGAAATTGTTGTTGCTATTGGTGTTGTCATAACAACAGAAACACTTCGGGTGGCCCCAAAATGAAGTGAAATCCCATTCCATGCCTGTTCTTATTTGCATTCCCATTTCACCGCGGAATAGAACAGAACATTTTTGGTCGATTCTCGCTTTGCGGAGAAAGTCGTCGGCGATAATTAGCACGTGGGGTTTGTACGAGTATTACCCACAATTATATAAACATTATCCAGTTATTCGGCTGGCCCAAGCCCCAAACTAGAGGACAAACAAAGCGCGTATTTCGCGCTCATTGTATCTGCATCTGCAGCTGTATTCGTATTCGTATCTCTGGTGGTGGTGCGGTACCCAAAGCCATAAGCCCCATCTAATTATTACAAATCTGACCTTACAGGGCTTTTCCGAACATCTCTTCCAACAATTCCCACTCGACTGAGCCCGGACTGTGCTCGCTTTGTACATTGATGTGTGAAATGAAATGAAATGAATCCCTAAACTATATGCTTCCATTCCTGTATCACTATCATCCCTTGAGTCGAGATTAAAGCCTACCCCAACAAGTATTTGATATCCATGCCACCCCAGGAGTTCCTGCAGCAGCCACCTTTGGGGATGTCAGTCTGTTTGTAGTGGGGCGGATCGAAGCTCAACTCTCCCACAACGCAATTGATGTAGCCGTCATAAGAAATGAAAACCGTTATGTTTCGTGGTATATATATAATTATGTGTGTGTGTATTTGGTTGGACGGTCGCGCGGTAGATCCGCCGTCTGAAGCGGGGGTGAAATCGTAACTGCTTAACTCTATGCCTTATGGTGCTTTTTCTGCCGTGAGCGCCGTGTGGATCGTGGATTGTGGATCCGAGCGCCCCTCCGAGCGCGCGAGAGCGAGTTGGGACCGGGGCGCACGGAGTTGGCACAGTCCGCGGAAATTGTTTACGGCTGGCCTGAACATCCTCCCCCCCCCTTGCAGGATTGCAAAGTATAATGGGGTGGCCTATGGCTAAGCGTACGCCCCGGACCCGATTCATCCAAAAAAGGCGCTCTGGACTTGACAAGGACGTCGACTCAGTGTCGCTCCACGGTCGGATAGGCGTGAGGATGAGCAAAACGGGGGTTGCTCTTGAGGAATCTGCGGGGAGACGAGTGTGTCGTTCGTCGTGAGCCGATATAGATGGCGACGGTACAGTCGCGGCTGAGCGGGCTGGACGACGAGGGCGGCGTTTTGCATGGTTCGATTTAGATGGCGACGATGCTCCCGAGGCTGAGCGGGCCGGACGACGAGACGTGGGTACGTGGAGTAGCGTGTGGTTGTTTTTGCCGGAGTGTTGGTGAGCCAGGCAGTTCCCGCAATACTGGTTGATAAGGACAGCTCGGAGTTTCTCTTCGGGACTCAGGAGAAGAAATTGGTGGTAGGTCCGTAGCGGATGGACTCCTTGGCAGATTCGACAACGGTAGGAGCCAATTTCCCGAGCACGTCGGTTCTCCCTGGTGCGGTTGGCGCGGGACGTGGGGCCATATCTGGGTGCGGAGAACTTCGAGTTCAGGCTTGAATTCGGTCCGGAGCGTAGAGCTTTCATACAGTGCATATTTTGGAAATATTTCCGTCGGTCAGGAGACCGTTCGAGAACTTCTGCGGAGGGAGCTGGAAGGAAATTGCTGTCGTAAAAAGACCCCGAGTCTTCTACCAGTGTGATAGGTCGTCTGGAAATTTTGACTCGAGAACGTTGAGATTTGATTCATCACCTGAGGCACTGGACCTGTGAGTACCCAGCCGAAAATGGTCTCCTGCCCGAGCAGAGAGCCACAGATGTTGGTCAATGAGCCACTTAACTGAATGGACGGAAGGATATTCGCGGCCAATTCCGGAATAACGTAGGCTGTGGCATTTAGTTGTAAGCCCGGCTTAGTCGGAGAACGGATGGAAAAACTGCAGAGCTTCTTTGACTGAGCGGATACGGCATTATTTAGGCCGGAGATCTGTGCCTGGATACGTTGGAATGGCAATTTGATCATGTCCACAAGACGTTCTGTAATGAACGTCGCCTCTGAGCCAGAGTCGATCAGAGCGCGGGCGTGGAAAGTTTTTCCCAGGTGGCAAATATTAACGATGGCCGTGCCTAGGAGGACAGCACTCTTACCGGAGGCGAAATATGACTGAACGTTTGGCTGGGCTTCGGACGAACTTGGATTTTGTACGCTTGGTACTCGTAGATGTAGCTCAGGCCACGCTGAGGAATTTTGTGCCGTTGTGGAAATCGCCTCGCTGGAGTTTGCTGGATTGCTACGGTGCAGAAGCGTATGGTGCCGGTCTCCACAAATTATGCAATTGTGGGCGCTTTGGCATGCTCGTATCTATCTGGTGGCCCCTTGCAAAGCAGTTCAAACAAAGCTGCTTTTGCTTAATGTAGTCGGAGCGAGCGCGAGCATTTGAAGGAAGTAAGGGCAATCCCGGATTGGATGATACTCTTTGGAGCAGAGATCACACGTGCTCCTCGTTTGATTCACTGTGGTCTCGAACGAGTGGGCACTCCTAAGATAAGGACTTCCTTGAGACCGAAACGGATTGCTTCTCGAATTGTCTGCAGTGCGTATGCTCGCCCTGGAGTGGGCCTGAGTCTCCATGCCTGGATGGTCGTCCTCGTCACTTCGAGAGACAGGTACCGCTCCGCCAGGAACTTGTCCATGGCGTGCCAGGTGGGAATTTCGGACATGTGCGTCACGGATTGCTCCAAAGCTCTAAGGTCATCTTTGGCAGCTTAGCGGAAATGAGGTACACTAAAACTCCGTCAGCGAAAACGCTGTCTGTGGAGACCTCGGAATGGGTGAGTGTCGTGAGGCACTTGTGGACGGCCCTCTGGAGCTCTTTTAGCGCTGCTGCTGACTCGGTACGGGTTTGGGGCAGACTGAAAAGGATCTTCAGCTGGGCATTGAGTATCAGCCTCCTGTTTTGGAAACGCTCACGGAGGGCGTTCCATGCGGACGCGAAACCCTCGTTCGTAAGTGGAGCTGTGCCACTATGTCGTGGGCTTCACCGCTGGTCTTTTTGTTGAGGTGGAACAGTTTTTCCACTGGAGCCAACCTTGGGTTTTTCTATGTAGATGGCGGTGAACAGGTCTCGGAACGTGGGCCACTGCTGGTAGTCCCCACTGAAAACTTCAGTGTCACATGGAGGGAGGCGGCAACCGCCGGAAGTCGGCACTTGAACGGCCAGTTGCGGCGTGTGAGGGACAGTCGGGGGCTCGAGCTGATCGTTCAGTTCGGCCAGGCATTGCGCGTAGACCGCGTAGCAGTCATCGTACATCTCTTGGACATAAGCTACACCCTCTGGATCCTCTTCCGCCATCGTCACCGAACAGGCCGCGAACTCCGCGTCCACCTTTGCCACAGGCTTCGGAGTTGTTCTCGATGGACTTGGGAGAGCGAGCGGGTTGGTGTGCTAGCATCTGGAGCGCTGAGCTTCTGGTCGAAGCGGGGCAGTCTGATTGCAGCCAAGGCAAACTTAGACTGTGCGGAACTTGCGGCCATAGTGCTAGGAGCCGTGCGAGGGACTCCCGAGGGGAGCAAAAAATCCTCGAAGGCATGTGGTGCGTGAGCCCTGGACGTGGTCGGAACTCGCTCAGCTGGGGCCGGACGGGAAGATGTGGGCGTAGTGACTGAGCCGTTGGAGCTGGGTGGATGGGTCAAACTCAGCGAACTCACCCGCTTAAACTTCTTGCGAGATTTCTTCTCAACAGTGGGCATGTTTGCTGATGGATGGCGGAAATGGCGACGTGGAAGTTCAGAACTACGAACCGTGGATATGTGGTTTTGGTGGAATTTATTGCGAGTATTTAAATTATGGAAATAGTACACCGTGGCCGGAATATATAGATATAAATACTACGATTGAACTACGGTTAAAAACAATATACTCTCGAAATGCAGGGTAGCGCGTCACTTGGCGTTCCGTTACGGTCAAGCGCGGGCACCGAAAAATATTCTCCCAACAACTACAACGCAGGCAAACGGTGGAGAAGCGAAAGCGAAAAGAAAAACGAAAAGAATGCACCGCTGCTGCTGCTTGTATGTGTGTATGTATGGCTGTAAGTGCTATGTACCGCGGCTTGGGTTGAAGAGATGTCAAACAACGGGTAAAACAGTGGATAACCGTTTTATATACAATATGTATGTATATTATATATGTACATAGATGTGCAAGAATATGCTAATTTAAAATGCGTACGTATAGATATGTAAGATAAATACATACATGTACATATGTGCAGTATGTATGGATCGTAATTTTGTTGGTAGTATAATTAGTTAAATAAGGAGGCGCAGTGATTTGTTATTTTTATTTCCTTATAAAACCGACAAACTATGGAACGTTGAGCATGCACGGAATAAACCACAAAAATAATTGCAAGAATATGCCTTTATGTTTGTTGCCAGCCGCTTGGATTGCGTTGCGATGTGTACATACATGTACATATGTATGTATGTTAGCAACGAAAGCTCAGCTGGTAGCTGGGAGAGGTAAGAATGTTATTTACACTGGATCGGAAGCTGAACGCAGGAGTTAGCTCGGATCAAATTAAACCTTTGGAGAAGTAGGAAGCCACAACCGTTGGCAGAACGAAGTATGGTTTAATTTGGAGCTAGAGCGAGAAATAAATACATATGTACATATGCCACGGGAACTCGGACTGGGATGGAAAACTCGCACAAAATCACTGCACTGTTGTTAGGCACAATCGAAGAGTACTTATGCTTGAACTTGGAGCGATCCGCCGATGGCTGGCTGGGGTGAGCTTCTCCTTATGGGGAGGGCGAAGATCCGGCTCTAAGGACCAATGTTTGTAGTGGGGGCGGATCGAAGCTCAACTCTCCCACAACGCAATTGATGTAGCCGTCATAAGAAATGAAAACCGTTATGTTTCGTGGTATATATATAAATATGTGTGTGTGTATTTGGTTGGACGGTCGCGCGGTAGAATCGGCCGTCTGAAGCGGGGGTGAAATCGTAACTGCTTAACTCTATGCTTATGGTGCTTTTTCTGCCGTGAGCGCCGTGTGGATCGTGGATTGTGGATCCGAGCGCCCCTCCGAGCGCGCGCGAGAGCGAGTTGGGACCGGGGCGCACGGAGTTGGCACAGTGCGCGGAAATTGTTTACGGCTGGCCTGAACACAGTCAAAGCCATGCCAGAAGCCGCTGGGGAAACCATCAGATGAAGCAGAAAGCTCCACTACGGCAGGCAATTCCCAGTCGGTACCAAAGGCAATTTCATAATCCCACATTCCGTACTTGAATGATTTCGCATCTGTGTGCCATCGAATAAACAATAAGCCAATTAATCGAGCTTTTTCCAAGGATATGATGGAGCATGGGAGCAATTTGGTAACAAAACTCACCGGCATTTGCGGGCTCGAGGCCACCGTTTCCGGGGCTGGAGATGGGCGTGGAGGTGGCGGGCCCCCCATGTGACCTGCTGACGTTGCCCTCCGGCAGTGACAATGAACCATCGGCACTCGCATCTAACTCGAGCTCCAGCGGCGGCGAGTTTTCCTCACACACGACATCAGGCCGGAAGACATGCTGGAACGAAACAACAAAACAAAAGGGTTTTTTATGAGCTGAAATGTAACAAATATTTTGATGTTAGAGCTACTCCTTGGACTGGGATGGATGGTTCCGCGATGGTTCCCGTCACTCACTTGCCCCGACACCTCGCTAATGGATCGATCGTCCTAATGTCACAGCTCCTAACAGGAATGGCAAGGATGGTGGGGAAATTAAATGTCACATTGCAATCGCGATAAAAGCCAACCAAACTGACAGCAGTTCAGCGTGAGGAAAAGGTGAGAAGGTTACTCGACTTTTGCAGACTTTAAATTATTTTGCACTCATTTTGTCACTATTCTTTAACCACATCATAATTAATATGTGTGTGGGACCCACAACCCACTTGATCAATGAATCAACCAATAAATAAATGCCATGAGGCCCAGACCCAGACACAGACCCAAGCCCAGGCCCAAGAGCAAAATGCATTGTCCATTTGTGCAGTAAATTCGCTTAAAATTGAAATTGAAATGGAAGAGCCGCTGCAGCGGTGCAGGCCGGCGGCGGGCCAAAGGCATTTCAAGGAAAACTATTTTCAAATAAGAATTCGTCTTCGCTGCTGAACTCTGTGGCCTGCTGCCTGTTGACAACGTGGATGCGATGCCGCTGCTTTGGCTATTGTATTGTTCTGGCTTCTTTCGGCGCCAGTACGAATGAGGGCGGGACGTGAGTCATGGGGGTGAAGTGATTCACTCCAAGCTCGGGGATGCCGAATGATCACAGACGCTGTTATATGTACAGTATGTATGTTTATACGGGGTAATATTATTATTAATTTATGTGTATTTTCTCATTTCTTAACAATTCGAAGCACTGTTTACTTTTCCCCTGGCAATCGCAGAGATACAGATCCATCAATGGAAGCCACAGCCACGCCACAGCCAAGAGCCACTGTTTTCTTATATTTGTCAGCACTATCTATATAGAAACTATGGGCCCAAGGAACACACCAAAAATCCAAAATGCAGGTGCAATTTAAGTAGGTGTCATGCCTGTACTGTAATTTGAAACCCTTAAACCCATTTTTCGTAGCATACTTTCGGGCACCACATTTGTGTAGAATGCATGTAGAAATCACGTAAAATGTACATTTGAAGGCGGGGAAAGACTCGGAACAGTTGAGCCATTTTGAAGATGGGCTACATGATTTTTACACAACGAACGAAAGCGACCTTTTCCAATAGATATGGGGCTTTAGAATTTTTGAATGAAAATATATTTTTTCTTTTCGGAAAACATGTCCTTTTTTTATAGACCAGACCGCACCAGAAAGCCCTGAGAGCTAACCTAGTTAACGCAGTTAGCCTCGTTAGTCAAGCAGCCAGCTCCATGTGTGTCCCAAAGTATATACCCTCTTCACACACACCCCTTCAGTGCGCCTCGCGCGGGTGGCAGTTAAAGAATTTTTTTTTCGCATCGAAATGGAACTGCAGCCACGGAATCGTGTCGCCACTTGTGGTGCAGTAACCATGGCACGCCGATGGGGATGATGATGATGAGCAAAGCAATCCACACACAACTGGAAAATTTTCATTTCGTTTTTAGCGTTGATTAATTAAATGGAATGACTGCCACCAGGGGGGTCTGGAGTCTGGATCACAAAATATGGTTTGGCATAGAATTTGGGGGAATGCCAAGGCCGAGTTCATTACGGACTGCTGCCAATTGAGCTGGGAGTGTGTGGTAAATTAGTGCACTAGCTATTCCTTTGATAATTCTACGATTTGTGGAATCATTGATGTATGTGAATCATTCGGGTTTCCCCAAAAGCAACGCCCAAGAGGAGCCACACGAAAAGGCGTCCACATTTGGCGACAATACAGACCGTGTACGGGGCGACATACGATATCATCTGTATCTGTGGACGAGTGCGGGGTATCTCAACGGGAAAAATCTAACAAGTTTAACTTTGACTTTCATTTGCATTTTGCAGATGGGCACACACTCTCTAACCTCACGATACGATACCTCTGCGGTGGCAAAGGGGGCAAACATTGAACAAAAACTATCCTCGAAAGCCGTATCTTTCAATACCCTTTCGGGGTCTTTCAGACTGGTAACATAACAACTCCAGAGGGGAACTTCCAAACGATCCTTTTTATTAAATTAAATTAACAAATTAAATTAACAAATTATCTGTTAATAATGGTACTTAGATTAAAAGCGGAAAAAGATAAGTTAAAAGTTAGCTAAATTTAAATGATTATAAATATTGCATGCAATTAGTTTAAGAGACAGTTCAGGGGATAGGGTTTGACAGAGGGAGTTATAATTATGGCATAAAACCCAAAGGTTCATGATCAGCATAATTAGACCTACATATGGGTAGACGGATAGGCCTAAAAGTACGGGTAGGTCTGGATGGAACGGCCAAGTCAATCTGACCCAAGACAGTTTGGGAGTCAACAGTCCAAGAAGGAGCTTGTGCACGAACATTACGCCATTGCATATTCTGCGATGGTGCAACGACGGCAGGTCGATAAGATTTAGCCTAGACCGGTAGGGTGGCAAGATTCTACCCGAGTCCCAGTTAAAGTTCCGAAGGGCAAAAATTAAAAATTGCTTTTGCACGGATTCAATAACAGCCTGCTGCTCTTTATACTGCGGGCTCCACACACAAGAACAATACTCCAATATAGGACGTACTAACGAGATGTACAGTTGTTTCGTAACGTACGGGTCGTCAAACTCCTTGGACCAACGCTTGATGAACGCTAAAACACCCTTAGCTTTATTTACAGTTGCAGCTATATGGGTGTTGAAACACATCTTATGATCAAAAAGGACTCCGAGGTCATTTGAACTCGAAATTCGCTCAAGGACATGATTTCCTAGAACATATGAGACAAAATGAGGAGCGCGACGGTAAAATGTCATAAGTTTGCATTTGGAAAGGTTCAGAAAAAGAAGATTAGTTGAACACCACAATAGTAGTTCACTTAGATCAAGTTGATCTAAGATCTAGAAGATTCGTTGGGAACCCTAATAAAGAGAGCTTTTGAATAAGCAGAGCATGGTTCACAGAATCGAATGCCTTGCTGAAGTCCGTAAAAACTACATCCGTCTGCAAACCAATTTGAAAACCCCGGTGGATTAGGTTAGAAAACTCAAGAAGGTTAGTCGATGTTGAACGATGTCTGAAAAAACCGTGTTGCGACGGAGATATCAAGCTGCAACAAAGATGTTGCAGTTGCCGGGTGACCAGGAACTCAAGAAGCTTCGGGATGGCGGAAAGCTTTGCGATACCACGATAGTTTTCAATGTTTGATCTTGAACCTTTTTTGTGAAGCGGAATGATGTAGGACTCATTCCAAATTACTGGGAGACAAGACTGTTCCAAGGAGAGGTTGAAGAGAAAGGTCAAGGGCTTGCAAAGGGACTGGGCACAGTGTTTTAAGATGCAACTTGGTACCTTATCTGGACCACGCAGAAAACGATATGTCCATAGATGACAAACCTTCCAGAACAACGCTTTCCTCGAAAAAGGGCAGAAAAATGCTGTTATCTTGAGGTAGCTGGTACGGATACGGAGTGGATGCGTTGTAAATATGAGACGAGTACGTTGTTTGGAAAAAGTTAGCGAATAAATTTGCAATACCAACAGCAGAAGCTTCTGTTTTGTTCTGGTAATGAAGGGACGGAGGAAAAACGTTTGACTTGCGCTTAGAATTAACGAACGAATAGAATTTTTTAGGATCACTACGAAAGTTACTACTACATTGTGAAAGGTAATGATTATAACACTGACTATTGACGGCAAGGAACAGAGAGCCAGCGGAGAAGTATAGAGCTAAGGCCAACGTGGAGCCCGACTTCTGGTACTTTTTATAGAGCCGGGATTTATTATTTTTTAAGTATGACAAATACTTGGAGAACCAGGGAGGCTTGGACGATACAGGTACAGTGATATCTGGAACAAACGTATTAAGGGCGGAGTAAATAGAACTATAAAACGAGTTAACAGTTGCATCTATGTTCGGGAATGAATAAAGAAACGACCAATCAACACGCGAGAGATGTAGATCTAAATCCATAAAGTTTGTTTTGCGAAAACACTTTATGTGACAAGGAGCCATGGAACTGTCAGCACCTCCAGATTGTGTACACTCCAGTGATATCAACAAAGTTGGATGGTAAGGATCTTCAGGGAGAGATATTGGGCTTGCTCTAGATACAGTAGCAAGAGAACCATCGTTAACAAAAAACGAGGTCAAGAAGTCTGTCCCTAATGTTTTTAACGGCATTAATTTGGACAAGGGAAATATCCGTTAGCCCATTGATAAAGTCATAATGGCAATTGGGAAACAACAGGTTAGCGTCATCACAAGGCAGCCAAGAAAGAAATGGGAGGTTAAAGTCCCCCATGACAATAATTCGATCATTGCACCCTAATGTAGAAACAACATAATTAATTGCTGAAAGGTGGTGTAAGTAAAGCTCATCATCAGACCTGGGAGGAATGTAAGAGCAGGTTAAATAGAAAAATGCGGAGCCAACACGAACTTTGACTGCAACAAATTCAATTCCATGAATGTTATTGAATGGGAATAACTCAGATGAGAAAACAGATTTAACTGCAATCAGAACCCCACCTGCAAAAGATGGGCGGTCCATTCTATAAATAGTGTAACTATCAATGAAAATTTCGGGATCATTGACAGAGGAGTTAAGCCAGGTTTCGGTAAACGCGATGGCATCGAAATCAAAGGACGCGCTATTAGTATGAATTTGACGCAATTTTCCCAGCAAACTGCGAACGTTCTGATAGTGCATGGAAAAATAGTACATCAGTTTTTTGGAGCATGTTCGGTAATTCTTGGATTCGAGTTCGAATCTTTGAGAAGGAACTCATGCACAATTGTATGCTCAGGCCATATTGACGGTTCTAGAGAACAGGATAGTAGAGAATCAGGGAGAAGAATTTTAAAGGATGATATGTTGCGCTTATGTTTAAATGTAAATTTAGTCACAACTATATCAACAGGCGAAGTGTTAAGTTTAGCGGCAAGATGTTGTTTAACATCCTCCGTTGTAGCCTCAGGAATAAGACGAGAAACAAATATTGCTTTCCGAGGGACCACTGCTTTAAGTTGAAGTCCCGAGCGAGATCGAGATGGTGGAGCCACTCCTAAAAGAGATCTCGGTACAAGGGCAGAGGAATTGGCAGCAATGGCTGTAGCAGGAATTGGAGTAGGAATTGGAGCAGGAATTGGAGCAGGTATTGGCAAGACGTCGTCAGCAACCAGCACACCCGCACTAGGAGCACTCACCGCGTCAGAAGTGACGGCCACAGAAACTGCAGGGATGGGATTGATGCTGTTGGGGAGTTGGGTGCTCGAAGGAAGCACATTGCTCGGTGTAAAGAACTCCGGAGCCACCGTTGGCGGATTTACAGACAACGGCGTGGCATGACTACACGGAAATGCTTCCGATGGATGAAGGTGGGAGGCAGGCGTACCAAACGGATTAGGTTGCAAGAGATTGGTATCATTATGCGGAATTTTCCGTCTAGGCGATTCGCTTTGTGTAAATACTTTTGGAAAGAGTATCATAGCCGAAACAGAAACACAAACAAAACCAACTAACAATAAACAGAGGCAGGCAGCCACTACACAACGAACATTATAATTATGTACAGCTTTTGCATAGACCCAAACAGGGGCTCCATCGAACGAAAGCCAAATAAACTCGGAGAAGAAACTGCATGCTCATCGTACATTGTACGATGCAAAACCCCGCCATTGCGACTGCCACTCTGGGGTATTACCGCACTGAATGGAGCTGTCTGCCATTAACTTTTATGACCAACACTTCGCAGGCCTCGACTTTGAACAATACGCGGATTGGGGGCGGCCCTGAAGGTCGCCGCGAATTGTGAAAATGCCAAACCCAAACCCAAACAAAAGTTAGACACGAGAAACTGCAGCGAAAGTGTAAATTACAAATTGGAATACAACCAATTTGCCACACTTTCATTGTGGGTATTGAATTGAATGGTTTTCTTGAATATTGAATAGTTTGAATAATTTGGGAAGCACTGCGATGATCCAGTCCAATCTACAGGGCTATGCAATGGTTGCACTTTGCTGATGTTTCAAGAACTGCGAATGTCACACAATGTATTTGCCAAATGGGCGTTTACCTGATAGTAAATGTGGGAAATATTTGTTCTTAACAGCGACGTTTAAGGTGTAACCCAAGAAATGTGCAATTGGAACACAAAGTAATTGGAGCACAGTACCGATAAGATGCGTCTTGCATTCTCAATAAATTAATCAAATGTTTGTAATAATAGGGATTTTCTATAGGCATCTTAGCACCGAATGGAAAACCGGGGGCTAATCGGTGATACCTTTGTGTATGTCCTCAGGGGGAAGACCTTTTTCCTGCTCTCGCTTACAATGCCATCCTTGTTCTCCTGCTCCCCTGCTCTCTGTGTAAGCTCCCCCTCCGTAGTTCTATTCGGTTGGGGCCTGTTTTCACTCCATTTGACACAAATGAACGGGGACCTTTGCACGCGTAGCCCCCTTCCCATGGCCCCCTTCGCCCATTCGTATCAATCAATCTGTATATGATGAATGGCAGATAGATGATAGAGCATTGAAAATCAATAGGAAAGGGCAGCGAATTCTTATAACAGGGTCGCTGGCTGATGGTGATGACGCAGCGATTGCTGATTCAGATGCTGCCCCGCCGATGTTGTTGATTTCTCGGACTCACTGGTGGCCAGATCTGGTGTGGGCCTGATGCTCCAATTTAGGTGTACCTACCGCGTATCATCGATGCTGGCATCCAAGTCCGAATTCGAAGCCATTGCGGGGGATCGTTTGGACAGATGTCTGTCCCGCAGAATATAGTATTTCCTACATATGTTTGTTTATTTGCCACACACTTGTTCCCTGTTTCGAGAATTATCCGCGATACCCCAACATGTGGCTGCTGGCTACTGGCTGCTGGGTTTTGGGCTTCGGAATCGCAGATGTTGCGGGAGATGGATGGCGGCGGCGGCCTGCGAGTGCAACATTTTATGCGAGTCTGTGCGTGTCCAAGGTCAAGGAGCGCAACTGCGAGGGAGCTCTCTCTTCCTTTCGCTCGGAGAGAAGCCAGAAGCTCTAGAAGCTATACACACATACACTCCGCGCCACACGAATAGCACCGAAAGTTATGGGAAAGCTACAAAAGCTGATTGGAGTTTGTTTTCTCGCTCTATAGCAGAATAAATTCGTTTGTTTTTGTATTTACATAATGCTAATCCGATTTCACAGACTAGGTTTGATTGAAAATGAAATCCCAATCAAATTCATGTTGCCATCCGCATGTTGCCAGGACACGAGACTTGTCCTCTCTTTTCCGTCTGCGCAGGTCCCTTTTGCACTCACGGAAACCAAAAGTGAAGCATACAGCCTGACCTAGTCAACGAAATCGTCAGAGAGAGGCGCCTGATATCAACATATGATAGTGGATGTTATGTTCAGAATAAATTCTCAACCATCTATCGGCATGGAAATATGGGGTATACTTGTTTTTGGAACTTATGTTATTTAAGATTTCCAAATATTTTTTAAAGTGTTTAAAAGGTCGCACGTGTGGTCTTGCAGTGCCACTTTTATGGGCTTCCTTTGCTCACATAAACATAAATTTACTTAACGCCCGACACAAACAGACAGAAGAATGCCTGAAATGTTGCCCTCCGGACTATCCGAGTGCTTTAAAGCAAAGAAATAAATGGTTCTTCAGGGTGGATCCAATAAGCCATTTGTACATATATTTCCTCCATGGGAGAACAACCAAACAATGATTACAAAAGAATTATGAACGAGCGGGATACTCAGTTAGTATGTGTGTTGATATCTCGCTCCCCTCTCTGCCAGATTTCGCACACTGCACGAGGAGGGGTGTGTGTGTGTGTGAGAGAAAGAGAGAGAGAGAGAGAGAGAGAGAGAGAGGATGAGTAAGCGAGTGGAAGTGGTGATCCGATCTGATCTAGAACCGGCAATCTGCCAGATATGGTCATTCTCTATGATTTTTTCGTAGCTACGGAGCAGAAGGGGGGCCAGCCGATTGCAACAGTGTGAAATCACAGGAGCCTGGATACAAAATGTAGCTGTTACAGACAGACGGACATAGCTATATCGACTCGGTTATTAATGCTTATCAAGAATATATGTCCTTATGGGATCGGAAACGCTTTCTTCTGGGTGTTACACACTAAAATACCTTTTGATGCTCTTTGAGTATTGGGTATACAAATAATTCCCAGCAAAAGCCAGCGGCAGAAGTTTGTTCTTTATATCGATTTCCTGCAGATCAAAGATCGCTGCCTGCCCGTTGATCTCTGAGTGTTTACTAATCGAAGCAGCCATCTCAATCCATTGCTCAACCTGCGAGTACTTACCTGATTTCGCTTAGGGAGGAGACTTCTTGAAGTTGAAACAGTATTGGGTACTACAACGAGACCTCTCGTGGGATCTCTGTGGCCTCTGATGTTAGTCGAATCGTTCGAGTTGTCGTTACATGGTTCGAAGGTCTTGGGTGGGTGATCTGAAACGAAGCACAAAGGCACACATTTAGTAGTGATGCAATCGAAGGTGTGGTTGTGGCCCACAATGGAACAATGCCAACACACAAGTTTTGTTATTGGAACTCCTGGTAAGGAAATCAATCAATACATTAGCCGGTCAATGGCCCAGAAAGCGAATTTGAACCCCGTGAACCCCATAGACAAAGTCAAACATCTCTGCTCCCCTCCAGCTCCTCATTGGCCAGTGATAAAGACGAAAATTCGACCGTAAATCTTGATTATCCCCGGGCACAGAGCCCCAGCCCCAGTCCACAGCAAGTCCAGCGCATTACGTAAGTCTGAATACCAAAACACAACGAGGGGGAACGTTGTGAGTTGCTGCGGACACCGCAACTCTACAGTTATACCCGATACTTAGTCAGTATGGCTCTCCTCCGGCAGACGCCGCTAATATTAAACGACACGACAAAGAGTGCGTGCGAGAGAGACAGAAAATCAGTCTGAGCGTGACGTCGGGCGCTGCGTAGCCAGTGCAAATTGATTTGTTCCTTTTGGGTATAAAAATGATCCGATCTGATCCAGATTCAGCAGTCTGATAGATATGGTCATTATCTATGATTCTGCGTTTTTAGTTTTCTCGAATCTGCAATATTGTGGATGCAACAGATTTTCGTCCTTTGTGGGGGCGGAAGGGGGTTGGGCGAAATTCTCAGATATACGTTTTATAGTGAGATCTAACAGAAGTGCGGATACCAAATTTGGTTACTCTAGCCTTAATAGTCTCTGAGATTTGTGGATGCCCCAGATTTTCGTCCTTTGCGGGGGCGGAAGGGGGTGTGGCGAAATTTGGACACGAAACGGTCAAGGTCCGATATCACAGGAGTGTGGATACCAAATTTGGTTGCTCTGGCTCTTATAGGTTCTGAGATCCTTGAACTCATATTTTGCAATTGGCAAAGCCGACCATGAAACCTGTGTGTTAGAGAGAGACAGAGCGAGAAAGAATGAAATTGTTTTCTTGATTCTGGCTATAATAATTATACGATCTGGTTGAGATTTTACACTCTAGAACATATAGTCATCCTCTACGACTCTGCGTTTTTGGTTTTATCGTATCTTTAAAAATGTGGATGCCACAGATTTTCGTCCTTTGTGGGGGCGGAAGTGGGCGGGGCGAAGTTTTGAAATATTTTTGTAGCAGTGACATATCACAGAAGTCTGGATCCAAAACATCGTTGCTCTAGATCTGATAGTCTTTGAGCACTAGGCGCTGAAGGGGACGGACGGACGGACGGACGGACGGACAGACGGACAGACAGACAGGGCTCAATCGACTCGGCTATTGATGCTGATCAAGAATATATATACTTTATGGGGTCGGAAACGATTCCTTCTGGACGTTACACACATCCACTTTTACCACAAATCTAATATACCCCAATACTCATTTTGAGTATCGGGTATAAAAACCGCTAAAATTAAGTTGCTGTAACTGTAGATAAATAAGATGTTATGAAGATTTGAGGTGATGCTGAGGATGGTTGTTAGTACACTGAAGATTGATCAACATGAAATTGGAGTAGAATAACTATACAGGGGTATTGGGAAGGGGGAACATATAGAGGTTTAAGGGTTAACACAAGAAATAGGCGAGCAGAGTTAACATGGTAGGGTGGGTAAACGCGGAGATTACAAGACCTAACTCCGTGCGGCGATGCATATGGCACTATTGAATTGATTTGTATAACACCTAACGGCCAGGTTAGCACCAGAATCTCTTGTATGTGCTTAGCTGGAGCAACTGAAAGATCCCCCCCATCCGACGAGCCCTAGCCGAAAGATCCCACACACTGCTAACCATAACATCTATGCAAGTTGTCTAGTTTGTGGAATGCGTCTCGAAAGCTACCACACCAGAACACCGGGACACATTACACCACAGGCCCATCTTCCCTAGGGCCCTACGGCCGTACGGCCCTACGACCTTGTGTGGGCAGGTGAAAGTTTTCCGTCCGTTCTAAGCCACTGGGCCTGGGGCCTTTCCGATCCTCATTTGCATAAGCATCTCCACCTGCAGTGGAGATCAGATCAACATTCATTTTCCAGCCCAGCTTTTATTTACCTGTTCAGCGGTGGATCATCACGATAAGAGTCATGGTCTGTCCGGTACCGAATGGGTTTTCCATGGCATAACAACAACAACAATCTACAAGTTCCATTGCTCTGAAACAGATTTCGATTGAAGTTAAGCCTTTCTCTGTCTATAGATCAAATGTACTTTATAGCAATTTTAGTCCCATCTGGAACATGGGAATTACAAATGTTTAACTTTAAAGCAGATTTGAATATAATGGATACTTGCTCTCCATTGCACTTGCTTAGGCCTTATCCAATTGGATTTGTATTTCCTCCACTCACAGGCTCGTTGCAGGCGAGGCTCCCTTTCGTGAGTAGATTCCCCAGTTCCCTGACGGGACCCTATCGACATTTTTGCCGGCCCATTTCTATGCAAATCAGCTGGGAACACGCACATCACACATCCCATCAGGAGCCAGGAGCCAGTCCTTGGATGGCCTCATACACTTATAATGGGGCACAAGCTTTCTATACGCCGCATGATATGCGATATGGTGGGTTATTCAAATTCAAGGGGTTAATGGGAGGCTAGCCCAGCCAAATGCTAAAATTCTTTGCGCCACGGGCTTGGCTTGGCAGGAACGTGACAAAATGAAGTCTGTTTTTATACCCGATACTCAAAATGAGTATTGGGGTATATTAGATTTGTGGTAAAAGTGGATGTGTGTAACGTCCAGAAGGAATCGTTTCCGACCCCATAAAGTATATATATTCTTGATCAGCATCAATAGCCGAGTCGATTGAGCCATGTCTGTCTGTCCGTCTGTCCGTCTGTCCGTCCGTCCGTCCGTCCGTCCGTCCGTCCGTCCGTCCGTCCGTCCGTCCGTCCCCTTCAGCGCCTAGTGCTCAAAGACTATAAGAGCTAGAGCAACGATGTTTTGGATCCAGACTTCTGTGATATGTCACTGCTACAAAAATATTTCAAAACTTCGCCCCGCCCACTTCCGCCCCCACAAAGGACGAAAATCTGTGGCATCTACATTTTTAAAGATACGATAAAACCAAAAACGCAGAATCGTAGAGGATGACTATATGTTCTAGAGTGTAAAATCTCAACCAGATCGTATAATTATTATAGCCAGAATCAAGAAAACAATTTCATTCTTTCTCGCTCTGTCTCTCTCTAACACACAGGTTTCATAGTCGGTTTTGCCAATTGCAAAATATGAGTTCAAGGATCTCAGAACCTATAAGAGCCAGAGCAACCAAATTTGTTATCCACACTCCTGTGATATCGGACCTTGACCGTTTCGTGTCCAAATTTCGCCACACCCCTTCCGCCCCCGCAAAGGACGAAAATCTGGGGCATCCACAAATCTCAGAGACTATTAAGGCTAGAGTAACCAAATTTGGTATCCGCACTTCTGTTAGATCTCACTACAAAACGTATATCTCAGAATTTCGCCCCACCGCCTTCCGCCCCCACAAAGGACGAAAATCTGTTGCATCCACAATATTGCACATTCGAGAAAACTAAAAACGCAGAATCATAGATAATGACCATATCTATCAGATTGCTGAATCTGGATCAGATCGGATCATTTTTGTAGCCAAAAGGAACAAATCAATTTGCAGTGGCTACGCAGCCCCCGACGTCACGCTCAGACTGATTTTCTGTCTCTCTCGCACGCACTCTTTGTCGTGTAGTTCAATATTAGCGGTGTCTGCCGGAGAGAGCCATACTGACTTAGTATCGGGTATAACTGTAGAGTTGCGGTGTCCGCAGCAACTCACAACGTTCCACCTCGTTTTATATATATAAAGAGGAGAAAAGTTTAGAAGAACAAATCAAATTATAAGCAAAGCGGTGTTTTTCTTACTTTTAGTGGTAGCTTACGTTTGGTTTTCCATCGCTGCAACAG
Source organism: Drosophila miranda (assembly GCF_003369915.1). NCBI lineage: Eukaryota > Metazoa > Arthropoda > Insecta > Diptera > Drosophilidae > Drosophila > Drosophila miranda. The sequence continues at coordinate 1,453,850 of NW_022881636.1, read as the reverse complement.
GCTTGCATGCATTGATGTGTCCTAGATTAGATTATAATGTACAAAATTTAAATGCAAAAAAAATAATAATAATAGCAATAGTAGCTACGGTTGAATTCAGTGGGTGTGTGTGTGTGTGTCAATCATTTTCCTTGAAGACATCCGATATGGATATGTCTGTGCCTATCCAGGCCACGACATAGAATTTCAGAGGCAGCTGTATGTCCTCTGCCAAGGTCAAAAATAAGGTTGATCGCAAATTTTCGTTGTGCGGCAGAAGTTTGACCTCCGTTGGATACCTTTCGTCAATATTAAATTACACTGGAGAAACCGAGATCGACTGGCAAAGCTCAGACCCCTTTTGGCGAAGAAAAATTTTATCAGCCACTGTGAGGACCCATACTGGGACCCTCACATAGTAACAAGAATAATAATAATAATATTAATAATTGGATTACTCACAACCATATGCTATAGTAGTAAATAAGCTAGTTATGTTTTGCATAGCCGAAATCCCGCCAAACGGCCAGCTCACACGGAACAACCGCAAAGAAGACGGCGAGGAGAGGGAGCCATGCTCAGCCGGCAGCAGAGCGGAGCTCTTTCGGAAAAGTCCCGTTGGCCCGAAAACGAGCGCGAGGCGTGGCGAGAACGTCGAGCGACCGTAGCGAGAGAGGAGTCGATTCTGGGAAGTGAGCGAAGACGGAACGTCGCGGACATCGAAGTGAAGAGAAAAAAAAAAGTGTTGAACGGCCGCGCGCCAGAGAGGAGAGAAAAGCATGGAGGAGCTGCGGGAGCACAGGCGCCGGATCCGCGGGTGAGCTGGCCGCTGGCCAAGGTAGTAGTAGGAGTAGGAGGGAGTGCGAGGGAACCAATCTAATAAAACTTCGATCATAGAATTAAGAACGCGTGGCTTCCATTTATGTCTCTGGTCGGACCACCGACTCGGGTCATACTCTCCACCCCCTCCCCACACCGTTTTCTGACTGTTCTCGGTCACTACGCTCCGCTCTGACTCTGGCAACAGGGTTTTAACCCTGCTGGAGTGAGAAGTGGTACGCGTTTCGACAGAGGCGCCCCCCCTCATCCTTTTCCTTCACCTCCCCGGACCCGCGGCCCACTTCGACCTTGGCAACAGGGGTTTACTCCTGCTGAAGTCGGGGAGTGCAGCGTCTCGGGTGAGTTTCGCGCCGCCCGCGCCCAACGCCGCTTTCCCCCCCCCCCTCCCTAATTTCTCCCGAAGGCCCCGTCGTTGACGGCGGCTCGGCGATCCCTGCGCCAACGACCCGCCTCCCCCCCCAGTCTCAACGTCTCAGCAACTTACAAATAAACTGTAGGTGACCCTGGCAGACTGAGACTGACCCCAGCCTAGGATCACTACTTTACAGATGGCGCCCGAGCAGGGACTGTTTGAGACAATTCAAACGATAGTTTTCTGGGGGGATTTCACCCTTCGTGGCCTAAAGATCCACAAGTAGATCGCGTAGGTAGCGCCGCATCAACCGAGGAGAAATATAGGGTATCAATAAGAAAATACGATACGAAGGTACAGGCCAGCAGCGAGCAAAGCGTGGCTGAGAAAGGCTGTACAATCCCCGTTAGCCGTCGGCAAATGAAAGAGGAGAGAACGGGAAAGAGGAAATGAGAGAGGAAAACGACAGAATGAAAAGTACAGCCCCGCAGCGCAAAGCAAAGCATAGTGATGCCCTTCCCATGTCCAGCAGAAAGAAAAAAAAAAAAATCCAAGCGAAACACCAGCGACGAAGCAGCACGCAAACAGCAGAACGAAAATTCTGTGGTCCCCGTTATCCTCAGGCAAAACCATGCGGGATCATAGCGCCCGGTACAGTGGGGAAAGAGCCAAGGGCAGCCAGACCTCTGTTACATCTCAGTGGGGAGAGAGGGGGGTGAAGACCGGAGAACAGTTCTGGGCGTCGGCGGCGGCAATGAGCCGAACGACCCCACGAGTATAATACATGAAATTATCCCTTTCTCATACTACCCGCACCCCCCGATCTTCGACTATTACCTAACCATTCGCCCGCGGCCTCCTCGCGTGGTGTTCTCGGCCGACTCCCGAGACGTCGACGTCGGCAGAGGCTCGGCCGTTCACCAGACCCAATATAAGCCGGTTGTATACAACGCAAGAGACAGTCATCCTCAGCATTCGGTCAAACATACACGTGTGAAACAGAGTGATCCCTGCCTTCGATCAGTACACAACGCGCAAAATACAGTGGTCCTTATCCCGCAGCATACAGTGGTCCCTATCCCGCAGCATACAACGTGCGAAAGACAGCGATCCCCGCGTCTTCTGTCCACCTCGCGCTCCCCCCGAAACTGAACACGAACCAACGGATTCTAACCGGAACAATCCTGCAGAAACCAACGACTGAAGTACCCCTGAACAAGCGCGTGTGTTAATTGCCAGCCCCCCGTGTCCAGGCCCACGACCAAGACGGCCACCGGTAATTCACTACCGAATAGCCTCGCACGCGTCCTCGCCGTTTAAGGATTCAGAGCCCCGTCTTTCGCCGCGTCTTAGCTACGTTTTTCGACTCCTCGGGCGACGCTCCAGACGTTTGATCGTAGACCACGTGCAGCAACAGTGACCCGGACCAACTCAACATGGGAGTCAAGTGGATTTCCCCCGGTCAGGCGCCCCCTTGCTACGAGACGAGGTCTATACGCCAGGAACCGGGCCCCGAACTAGCCAGTCCGCCGCACCCGGAGACCAGGGCCACCGACAGATGAGAGAGGTGTTCGAAATCGCAAAAACAAACTGCGACAAAGCATCAGAAGAGCAAAAACGACATTACAAACCTCCGCCGTAGGGAATGGAACCGGCTATTGGATCCCAAGTGATGTTACGTCGCCACACTCTGTCCAAAGCAGCCGAAGGCTTCGCCTCCAAGTTGGCCACGAAATTCGAGGGACCATACCGGGTGACCAAGTTTCTCTCTCCGAATCTCGTCCGATTACAGGTTCTAAACGGACGTAAGCAGCGATCAGCCAGTTTGAACGACCTGAAGGCTTCTACCCCGACCATCGACGAAGATGACGAAAAGACCGACCAGATCAGGACGGACAGTGAAGACGACCCTGACCGAACCAATATACAACAATCTTGATTACAACGCAGATCTACTCAAACCGCCACGACGATGCTGACACCCGATCAAAGACCCGGATACTACAGAGACGACCGAAGATCCTAATCCAGGAACCCGGATATCTTGCGAGGAACGACGCACCGAACGAGGGTGCGTGGCTGCTCCTCCTGGACACATCCCGCTTCAGCGAACCCGGATGTCCTGCGAGTGAACAACGACGCACCGACGAGGCGTGCGTGGCTGCTTCTCCTGGACCCATCCGCTTCAGAACCCGGATATCCTGCGAGAACGACGCCACCGAACGAGGCGTGCGTGGCCGCTTCTCCTGGACACATCCGCTTCCGGGACCGGACATCCTTCGAAGAACGAACGCACCAAACGAAGCGGGCGGTGGCTGTTCCTTCAAGGGCAAACCGCAACCGTGATTGTACCGAAGGACCAACCCAAGGCCGACATTTGGAGATTCTCATTAAGTCTATAACCGCTCGCCGCACTCATAGAGTATCAAAGATTTCTTGCCTGTAGTCAACAAGTCCATCCTATTCACAGCTCATCGAATGCGAGAGACCCCGCCGTCGGAGAACTACGACAAAAGCCAGCCGGAGCCCCAGTCGACTGGGAGATCATCGAGAAACTGATTCTTCGCCCCACTCCACGAGAATTCCAAGTCCACCCAGAGGTCCTCAGCTGGGAAAATTTATGCGGCGACGTCGTAAGCTGGCCCGCATCGACCAGATCATCGAGGGGCACGATTCAGACCCCGATCACGTCAATATTACAGGAGACGTAGCCCAGACGTACAGGGACCCAAGCCCTGGCAACGCCGCCAGAGCCACGTTCACCCATGCTCAGGGCCCCAGCCAGGTCAACCCCGACCAGGTCGCCGAAGACCACGCGCAGGGCCCTGGACACGCCACCGTAGAGAAAGCAGCCGACTACACACCGCTCCGGTCCGAGCCCGACGAGGGGCAGAGGCCATCACTATCCCTGACGGGCTGCCAGGTGCCACCGCACGCGGATACCGCCAGCAATTCGAGCCGACGGAGTTCGAAAAAGAGGTGCTCCGCTGGAAGAGCCACGCTTCCGGCACTCTTCGGGGCCCTTGATACGCTCAACCTTCTCGAACGGATAGACGCGGTTGGACATCGCCCGAAGATGCAGGACTACCGGCCGTCAGCAACTTTGACGCCATCCTGCGTCCGAAGACATCGCCACCGAAGATGCAGGACTACCGGCCCGTCAGCAACTTTGACGCCATCCTGCGTCCCGAAGACATCGCCACCGAAGACGCAGAGCTACCGGACGCCTGCGATCTGGACGCCATCCTACATCCCGAGGGCGGCCGTCCGGAGATACCAGAAACGTCGACCCCAACCCAGCCGTTCGTTGGGTGACTGGGGAGGCGGATTGGAGAGTACGTACGCCCGACGGCCGGCTGCCAGACACCCTGAAAGCCCGGCTCCTGGCACAACTCGTCAACCCGCGGCGTAAAGATGTCGATTCTTGGCAGAGGCGGACAACACCTTCTTCAGGTCCACATCAGCAAGACGAGCAAAGTGACTATCGCTCACGGGCCCCCGAAGTAAGGAGAGGGTGTGAGGACCCATACTGGGACCCTCACATTAGTAACAAGAATAATAATAATAATATTAATAATTGGATTACTCACAACCATATGCTATAGTAGTAAATAAGCTAGTTATGTTTTGCATAGCCGAAATCCCACCAAACGGCCAGCTTCACACGGAACAACCGCAAAGAAGACGGCGAGGAGAGGGAGCCATGCTCAGCCGGCAGCAGAGCGGAGCTCTTTCGGAAAAGTCCCGTTGGGCCCGAAGAACGAGCGCGAGGCGTGGCGAGAACGTCGAGCGACCGTAGCGAGAGAGAGGAGTCGATTCTGGGAAGTGAGCGAAGACGGAACGTCGCGGACATCGAAGTGAAGAGAAAAAAAAAGTGTTGAACGGCCGCGCGTCAAGAGGAGAGAAAAGCATGGAGAGCTGCGGGAACACAGGCGCCGGATCCGCGGGTGAGCTGGCCGCTGGCCAAGGTAGTAGTAGGAGTAGGAGGGAGTGCGAGGGGAACCAATCTAATAAAACTTCGATCATAGAATTAAGAACGCGTTGGCTTCCATTTATTTTCTCTGGTCGGACCACCGACTGCGGTCATCTCTCCACCCCCCCCCCCACCCGTTTTCCTGACTGTTCTCGGTCACTACGCTCCCGCTCTGACTCTGGCAACAGGGTTTTACCCTGCTGGAGTGAGAAGTGGTACGCGTTTCGACAGAGGCGCCCCCCCTCATCCTTTTCCTTCACCTCCCCGGACCCGCGGCCCACTTCGACCTTGGCAACAGGGGTTTTACCCTGCTGAAGTCGGGGAGTGCAGCGTCTCGGGTGAGTTTCGCGCCGCCCGGCCCAACGCCGCTTTCCCCCCCCCCCCCTCCCTAATTTCTCCCGAAGGCCTTGTCGTTGACGGCGGCTCGGCGATCCCTGCGCCAACGACCCGCCTCCCCCCCCCAGTCTCAACGTCTCAGCAACTTACAAATAAACTGTAGGTGACCCTGGGCAGACTGAGACTGACCCCAGCCTAGGATCACTACTTTACACCACATTGTGGAGATAATGTTTTTTATCCCCAATCGGACGACTAATTATTTCGAATTAAATAAAACTCGGCGCAGAAATAAAATTACGATATGTTCTTTAATGCGTGACATCCAAATTGCAAGTGTGGCTTGCCTGCCCTTTACATTGCCGCTCCGATCGCTAAGCGCAGCTTCGCTCGGCCGACGTCGGTAGGCAGACGCAAAGCGGAGATAGCGAAGAGCGAGCTGGCAGAGAGCGTTTAGCAGGGCAAGCAAGCGCAAAGCTTTAACAAACAAATGAGTGACATAGACATAAGTAACAAACAAAATAAGCGGCTGAGGGCCAAGAATTAGGTGCTATTTGGCAAGCAGCTAATCGGCTGGGTTCTGCTCCGAACATTCACCCCCCGTTGGAAGGCAAAGGCTTTCAGCAGATCCATCCTGAAGGGGCAGAACCGCTATTTTTCCAACGGCCCTCTTGAAGATGCTTGCTTGGGCGCAGCTGGCGGCTACGCTGGGATGATCGTCGCCTTCTTTACGAAGGCGGCTTGTCGTGACTACGTCTTGATCATCGGGAACCTCTGTAATTGCATAGAATGGCAGGAAATTTGGCAATGTAGAAACTGTTGAAAGTTGAATTTCATTTGGCGTGGATATGTAGGTTTTTAATATATGGAAAAGTTCGCGCTGCAGTTCCTGATTCTCCGATCGCAGTTTTTCCACTTGCACCTGGCACTCGAGCAGCTGCTTCCTGCATTGCTGCTCTAAGTTTTGGTACTCCAGCGTTGTGGGTCGAAAATCGTCAATAGAGATGCACGAGGAATTTTCAAAAGCGGTTAAAGCTTCACGCTTATTCTCCGAGCTATCAATTCTTCCTGATACTATCCAACCAAGTTTTGTCTCCTGCAATGTTGGCAATTGGGCTGATAGTCGAATCTGTCCGACGCACATTAAATCGAAGAACAAACCAGAACCTATCAACAGATCGATACGTTGGGGCTTGGAGAAATTAGGATCAGCTAGTTTTAGATTATTCGGCATTGGCCAATCCTTTGCGTCTACGCCGAAGTTAGGCTGCATTTCCGTAATTGAGTTGGTGACAATTGCAGCGAAGGAAGCTCGATAGCTTGCGTCCTGGGATTGTACAACTATATGTACAGACTTGCTCGAAGGTAGAATGGAATCTCCGATTCCAGAGATGTGAACATAAGACGAGCGATGATCCAACTGCAACTGATCAGCAAGTCTAGATGTTACAAAGTTTGCCTGTGATGCAGAATCCAAAATGGCACGACATGGGATAAGTGCTCCATAACGATCTGTTACATGGACGAGGGCAGTAGGTAGCAACACGTTCTGGCTAGGCTGAGATTTCTGGATCGAGGGGGGAGGGCTAGAACACCCGCTTGCTAGAAGCACAGTCGCGGCCTCTTGCTGGATCGATTCCTCGGCCGGTGAAGAGGAAGATGAAGCACCAGTTCCCGATGGAATGTGGAGTAGCGTGTGATGTTTGGCCTGGCAATGCCTGCAAAGTCCTGACCTGCACCTCTGCAATTCATGGCCTTTGTTGAGGCAGTTCAAACACAAGCGGCTCTTCTTTGCTTCTTTGTATCGTTCAAACGCAAAGAGATTCAGGAATGCCTGACATCTAGATATGTAATGCTCGGAGGAATTGCAATGGTTACATATGGGGTTAGGATGGTCGTTACTGGAGGTGATAAGGGTGACAGGTTTGTCTTCTCCCACCTGTTGACTAGGACTTGTTGCCATGGCTGATCCTAAATTCTCCAGCATCCGACATCTCGCTTCCAAAAATGAGGCCATGCTTGACCACCGAGGCAATCCTGACGTCGGCAAGTTCTCTTCCCATTTCTCCTTTGTTTTGTGGTCCAGTTTCGTGCCTATGATGAAAATCAGCAACCCATCCGAAATCTCCTGCGGGGTCGCCAAGGTCTTAAGTGCACGCAAGTGCGAATTGATTTTGTCGCTGAGCGCGCGCAAGCCGATAGCCGAGCCCTTCTCCACCCCTTGCAGCCCGAAAATAGCCTTGACGTGTGCCTGAAAATGTAACAGTTTATTATCGAATCGCAACATTAGTAAATTCAACGCCATGTCGTAATTCTCCTCAGAAAGTTCCAAGGAACGAATCGTATCCAGCGCAGCACCATCTAGACATCCACGAAGATATTGGAATTTTTCGATGATTGGTATACGATGGTCTTTGTGCACCATTGTCGAGAACATCGAGTGGAATTCTGGCCAATCCATGTAGTTCCCACCGAATCGCGGAAGCTGCAACTCGGGCATTCGAGAACGGCCTATACTATTATAGGCGAACAAAGACGAATTCCCCTCGAGAGTATGCCGAGCCGTTGAATTGGCAACATTTACCGTGCGAGCAGCCATCAACTCCCGCGACAGCCTGGACCTAACCTTGACATAAACATTCGAAAAGTCCAGTCGGGCATCATGGGCTAACTGCAGGAAATCCAGCCTTTCAAGGCTCGTTTGAGCGGCATCGAGCTTGAAGTTCTGCCTCATCTAACTCGGCAAGCTCTTACTCGGCCTTGTGCTTGTAGAAATCTACATCACTCGGCATTGCTGCGTTCGCGACATTGGTAGGCTCAGGTGCTGCCATGTTGAGGTTTTAAAAGAGTCACTCAGCACGATTCCGCTTTGTACTCCGCTTGTGTGTATTAGTGAGTTCGCTGCACTGCCTACCGCACTGCACTGACCGAATTGTCGCGACAGAGAAATTAATAGCCAGCAATGCGTGTATGTAGGTGTATGTAAGTGTGTTTTAGCACCGAATTGTGCTTAACCGCCGAAAATTTGCTAGGGCTAACGAATGTCGATCGCGAATGATTATTAATTGACACTGCAACTCAGAGATCACGTCGGGGTCTCCAAATTTTATGTGGAGATAATGTTTTTTATCCCCAATCGGCCGACTAATTATTTCGAATTAAACAAAACTCGGCGCAGAAAAAAATTTACGATATGTTCTTTAATGCGTGACATCCAAATTGCAAGTGTGGCTTGCCTGCCCTTTACATTGCCGCTCCGATCGCTAAGCGCAGCTTCGCTCGGCCGACGTCGGTAGGCAGACGCAAAGCGGAGATAGCGAAGAGCGAGCTGGCAGAGAGCGTTTAGCAGGGCAAGCAAGCGCAAAGCTTTAACAAACAAATGAGTGACATAGACATAAGTAACAAACAAAATAAGCGGCTGAGGGCCAAGAATTAGGTGCTATTTGGCAAGCAGCTAATCGGCTGGGTTCTGCTCCGAACACACATGTCAAAGCGGGGGGTTATGTAATTACCGTTTGGGGCTTGAAACCGGGTTTATCTTTGGAGAATCACTGATCTTTCGGCTTTTCGGCACACTGATCTTAATTTTTGGGGCAGCTTGGCATGTGCACCCTACTTTCGACGATTTATTGATTTCAATTTTTCTTTTTTTTTCAGACACGTGTATAACCTTTTATTCTTTTCTTTTCTTTTATCTCGCCGTACCACCAAACTGACCTTCCACAATTTAGTTCCATGGATCGAATGATCCAGCGCTTGAGCTTTGATTTTGTTTCTTCATCCCATTCTAAAGCACAAGGGCTAGATAACCCACCAAGATAACCCAAAGCTCGCTCTCCCGTCAAAAGCTTTCGCTTTATTCCCGTTTATTCCCTTGCATGCAGATAAGTTACAGCTCTGTGCACACAAATAAGTCCATCCAAATATGGGCCGTCACACCACAGGTTATTTTTAAGCTGTTCTACTTGTTCAAAATAAGCTGGAAAACGGTCATCTTTTAAGTTACGCACTTTTGTAGGTCTTTGGCATGGAACTTTCCTATCTGTTGACCATCTTCTTCTAATTCATAACAGTGGTTACCAAACTTTCGAACTACAGTTGCCTTCAAGAATTTAGGAGCTAATTTTGCATTAAATGCCTTGATCTTGTTACTTTGGTCAAAGTTTCGTCTATAGACGTGTTCGACGAGTTCGAACGTAACGTATCTTGTGCGCAAATCGTACGTTCTCTTATTGGTTTGATATGCCTTACTGATGTTTTCCATGATCTTGTTTCTAACAATTTGCAGTTTGTCTGTAGTCAAAATATTCTCGCCCTCTTTAAGCATTTCTATCCTCCTCAGCAATTCATAGTTGTCTGCGTGCGTTATCATATGATTACCAAACAACGCAAAATATGGTGAAAATCCTATTGCGGCATGATGTGAAGATCTCAAGGCGAAGGATATCTCACCGAGCTTATCGTCCCATAGCCGTTGGTCTTTCCCTAGATAAGCCCTGATACCAGATATAATTGATCTATTAAGGCGCTCTGAGGCATTAGCCTGTGGACTGTAAATTGCAGTAAACATATGCTTTATCCCATACTTCTGCATGAATGCCTGAAATATATTCGACTTGAACTGGCTTCCGTTATCAGTTACTATAACTTCAGGTATACCGAATACATGGAATATATTTGTTTTTAAGAATTCTATAATAAAGTCTGCAGTGAATTTCTTCAACGGCTTCAAAAAATGAAACTTTGTTAGGTGGTCCAAAACAACAAATACTCCTATATTTCCCTGCTTTGATCGAGGGTAAGGTCCTATGAAATCCATATAGAGCCGTTGGAATGGTCGCTCAGAGACTACAGGATTTCCCATTGGAGGCTTGAGAGTTATGTTTGGGGCTTTCACTTGTTTGCAAACTTCACATCTCGCAATAAATTCTTTGACGTCTTTTATCATATTTGGCCAAAAAAGATTTCGACGAAGCTTTTCCAACGTTTTTCCGATGCCACCATGAGAACTATGAGGAGGCGCGTGTGCATTATACAATACAGACTGTGTCAATTCTGATGGTACCCAAAGTTTCCAGCAGTTTGACTCTGACACTGAGTCTCCTTGGTAAAACTGAGTTCGCCTGTAAATGTAACGATCTACAATTTTCAAGTCTGGCAAACGGCTTTGATTCTCTGTAATTGTATCTTTTAACTTGGTATAGCTATTGGACCAGAAGTGAGGCGATTGTAGGTCGACTTCAGGCAACACCACTTCTATTTCGCTTATCTCTTCAGTCGGTAGTCGAGAAAGGGCATCTGGGACTATGTTCAAGCTTCCTTTTCTGTGTTCTATTTCAAAATTAAAATGCTGCAGTTTTAGTGCCCATCTAGCCAGTGGGCTATCCGAAGATTAATTGCAGGGGGAGAAGATCTCTTCGAGAGCACTCACAATGGCTCCAAAACAATGATGGAAAGTAAAAGTTTGTTTTCGGAAGCTCCGGAGCTCGATCCGAACTTGGATTCTGAACGGGTTTCGGCTGCTCTTGTTATTAATTTTATGCACTCAAATTCGTTTTGTATCTCCCATCTGGATCCATAAAACTTAATTGAATTTCGTATTTCATTTCGGTTCAGTTTTGCTTTGTTTTCTCCCAATTTGAGCCAAAAAAAAAAACCTAGAAACGAGAACGCAAGTGAGTCGAATTCCAGACTGGGGACGATGCCAAGGAATGCAAAACGACGGAAATGGGAATATTCCAAACATTAAGGAAAGAAATAATCAACGAACACTTCCCCCTTAGCCCCAAACGAAAGGAAAAAGCTATGAAAATAATTGTCGTGAATAAGTAGATGATGATTTCATGCGACTCTGTTGGAAGGACACCCACGATTGATGTCTCTCCCCACAATATATCCATTGGAAGCCATTCTATAGATATTTTCGATATAGATGTCACAGTCAGCATCCGCTAATGAGCTCCGCATCACAGCTAGTACGAGGGCTCCTCGATTGAGTGTGGAAAAGTGTGCTCTTCCTTCTTCCAGCTGCTGCTCACTTTCGCACTCTATTTTTTCCAGATTCGTATGTAGGTCAGTTCAGACGCTGGGTTACTGAACTCCCGTCCGGCGGTCAAATGTATTTAGGGTATTTGTCACATACCCGCACTCGCACTCGCAATGTTGTGGGGGAGACTGTGAGGGACTTCAGTGTGGGGTAAAGCGACACTCCAATGCCAAGACAGTCCGTCCCGTCGCCAGCTGGAAAAGTAAAACTGAAAAACTGTGGAAAACCACACGACCACAACATGAGAGCCAGACTCGAACCGCTCACAAAAGCCTTCAGCCTTAAGCCTTAAAAATAATAATAATCCGAGTATCTGGCCGTTTGTTTCGTACTTCAAAGTGTCTGGATTCGTTTAATAGGCAGTTCTGGGAGTCCCTCAGCGGAGGTGCCTCCCCAGAAGACTTTCAAGTTTCGTTGCAAAATATGGACAAAGTCATCATCATCGTTGGGAGGGGGGGGATGGGCCCACAAAATTAACATTTTCTACTTCTCCACTCCGTCTCTCTGTCTCCGTCTGCCTCTCTCTTTCCATCTTGCGCTTGGCAGAGTTTGGGTCCCCTTCCCTTCCCCTTAAAACAGAACTTGACACTTCAGCGGGGGTCCGTCCGGCACAAATGGCTGAAGAGCTGTTCAATAAAACGGAGAGGCAAGATTCCCCATCTCATTTCACTTACTCTACTCTCACGAAACAAGAACTCGTTTCTGTTAATTGTTGCGTTAATTTTTATTCTCTGCAGCCGAAAAAAAAATATTAAGAATCATGTGGCCCCTCACTCACTCTTGCCACACTTAATATGCTCTGATTGTGCTTCAAACATGATCTTGGGGCTGGAACGATCCCATTCGAGAGCCGTTTGTTGAGTACTCAAGAGCTTATCGATGGTTTTTCCTTGATCCCGGCATTGGAAAATAGGCAGAGCTGAACTCTGGAGGCAACCCACTGGCTAATACCAGTTAGTCACAGTTTTGATGGCCGTTAGTCATTCACCTGAGCATGGGGAACGAAGGAGCATCATCGGTGCTCGTCGGGGCTTGGGGCCACGATCCACAGCCGAATAACCGATGAGCCATCAAATAGAATATCGCAAGGCCTGCCCAATCGACAATGAAACGAGTCTGAGCCGGCTCACGGTTATCGGGCCAGAGCCAGTCCAAAGTCAATGGGGCATGAGCAAGAGTAGCGGAAGCCCGAAGCGAATCCACAAATTTTGTCGGCTCCCGAAGGGTTCCTGCCGCAGGAACCTGTTATGAAATCAATGCCAGAGTGCACTGACCTCGACGGAGGCTCGGAACATTGTCAATTCATTTGCCATTGCGGTGGGTCAGTCATCAAATGTATCCTCCCGTAATCCCAACTAAAAAATGATCTAAAACTATTGATTGATTCGTTTGGATTTGAAATCCAATCTCTAACTGGCAACTTTTCGTCGATGGGCAGCTCTTTTTGCATACGCATGGAAAAGCCAATCCCAATCAATGAAAAGCTAGTGAAAAATCAGAAAACAGAAGCCGCAACAAGGTGGGGAACACAGTGGGGAACAGAGGGGGGAAACGGACTGAAAACACAGCGAATTCCTGAGCCCGAACGCTTGAGCAATTTGCAAGCATGCTGAAAATGAAATTCAATTGCGAAATTAAGTTTCATTGGATTTAATTGTTGCAATGATCGGATCGAGCAACCGTACAAGCCAGGCGTCTAATCAGAGCCGCCGGAGCGTGAAATCCGATGAAATGATTCTCTCTCTCTCTCTGTCGTTCAATGCCGATGGGATCTCATTTCACTCTTGAATGTATTGTTCTATCAAAGGGTGTGGTCCCGTCTGGATGCTGTTGATCTGAATGTTGATCTGATTTCTACGCACTTCCAGGCATCGAGTGTGCAACGGCTGCCCACTGCAGGTGGAGATGTTTATGCAAATGAGGATCGGAAAGGCCCCAGGCCCAGTGGCTTAGAACGGACGGAAAACTTTCACCTTCCCACACACGGTCGTAGGGCCGAAGATTGGGCTATCCGAAGATTAATTGCAGGGGGAGAAGATCTCTTCGAGAGCACTCACAATGGCTCCAAAACAATGATGGAAAGTAAAAGTTTGTTTTCTTAAATCGAACAATGCGGCGAGTGATGAGTTCATGAATAAATTAACAGACGCGACTCGGAGCTCCGGAGCTCCGGAGCTCGATCCGAACTTGGATTCTGAACGGGTTTCGGCGGCTCTTGTTATTAATTTTATGCACTAAAATTCGTTTTTTATCTCCCATCTGTATCCATAAAACTTAATTGAATTTCGTATTTCATTTGTAAGGAAGCGATCCTGGGCTGGGGTACATATCTCAGTCTACTCCAGGGTCGAAATTACAGTAATATTTATAATTTGCCGGCACTCCGTATTTCGTACCGACGATGTGGGACGGGGCAGCAGTCCCGCGGACGGGAGCGATCGTAGCGTGGGACGGGGCCGTTGGTTTCACCGAGAGCACTCCGGTTATTGCCGAATAGCGCCTTCAGGACCCCACCGAACTCAGAATCAATACGGAGGTCTTTACTATGCGATAATACCGACAGGTGTCGCCGAGAGTACCTAGGCTATCGCCGGACAGTACTTACGGGACCCCGCCGGCCTGAGAGTTACTACGAAGCGGAAAGGGGGACTATGCTATGCGGGAATACCGACAAGTATCGCCGAGAGTACCTAGGCTATCGCCGGACGGTACTTACGGGACCCTGTCGGCCTAAGAATTACTACGACGCGGAAAGGGGAACTTTGCTATGCGGAAATACCGGCAAGTATCGCCGAGAGTGCCTAGGCTATCGCCGGACGTCACTTACGGGACCCTGTCGGCCTAAAAATTACTACGACGCGGAAAGGGGAACTTTGCTATGCGGGAATACCGACAAGTATCGCCGAGAGTACCTAGGCTATCGCCGGACGGTACTTACGGGACCCTGTAGGCCTAAGAATTACTATGACGCGGAAAGGGGGACTTTGCTATGCGGAAATACCGACAAGTATCGCCGAGAGTACCTAGGCTATCGCCGGACGGTGCTTACGGACCCTGTCGGCCTAAGAATTACTACGACGCGGAAAGGGGAACTTTGCTATGCGGGAATACCGACAAGTATCGCCGAGAGTACCTAGGCTATCGCCAGACGGTACTTACGGGACCCTGTCGGCCTAATAATTACTACGACGCGGAAAGGGGAGCTTTGCTATGCGGAAATACCGGCAAGTATCGCCGAGAGTGCCTAGGCTATCGCCGGACGGCACTTACGGGACCCTGTCGGCCTAAGAATTACTACGACGCGGGAATACCGACGCGTATCGCCGAGAGCGCTTAGGCAATCGCCGGATAGCACTCACGGGACACTATCGGGCTAAACATTACTGCGAAAATCTTTATCATACAGGGCAGGTATCGCCGAGAGGGCTTAGGCAATCGCCGGACAGCCCCTTCGGGACCCAGGGAACTACGGGGATAAGGCGAGACACCAACAGGCGTCACCGGGGGCGCTTAGACGATCGTCGGATAGCGGCCTCGGGACCCTGCGGGGTCACAAACTACGGGAGGGAATCATGCGGAGGGAACGCCGACAGGTGTCACCGAGAACGCCTAGGCAATCGCCGGACAGCGGCCTCAGGATCCTGTCGGGCTACGAACTACTGGATGGAAGCACGCAGGCTCGGGCAAGAGGCGGGAGGAAGGGCAGAGAAGATGAAGCCCGGGGCCTCCAGGTTCCCTAGTGTATAGATTGTTGGTGGTCGGGCTATGTTTCTGTTATATTCGTTACATTTCACTTTATTCTCTCTTGGTTCCCTACCTATCGCACCGCTCAGCAGCCCGTATACACGTCTAGAGACTAGCTTACCCCTGAACTCCCACGCTTGTACTCGTCGAAAGCCTCCTCTTCCCCGTGGGTGCAGCGTAGATGCAGGATCTCCTCTCCGTAAGTGTAGTATCGATGCAGCGTCTTCGCCCCGTAAGCGTCGATGCCGGATCTTCCCCGTGTCACTGATAGCGTTGGCGTGGATCCGGGCCGCCACGTGTTTTTACTTTTCCAAGCCACTCGAATTTTTCCGCGAACACGTCGTTACTTCGCTTTAGTTTTCCGCGTTTCTCTTCTGCCGTTGCTGCTGTGGGCTTACCGTTTCGGCGCTTCGTTGCTGCGTCGACGCTGGCAGCTTATCTTTTCGGCTCTTGGTGTATTCCTCTCTCTCTTTGGCTTCCGCTGCGTTGTTGTTGTTGGGTTTTGTTTCTTGGTGTATTCCTCCCCGTTTCTGTGTCGGTGCCGTTAGGTTTCGGTTCTTGGTGTATTCCTCCCCGTTGCTGTGTCGGTGCCGTTGGATTTCGATTTTTGGTGTATTCCTCTCCCTCTTTTGCTGCTGCTGCGTCGTTGTCGTTGGGTTTCTGCTTTCTCGGTGTATTCCTCGCCGTTGCTGCGTCGATGCCGTTGGTTTTCGGTCCTTGGTGTATTCCCCTCTCTCTTTGGCTGCTACTGCGTCGTTGTTGTTGGGTTTGGTTCTGAAAAGCCAGTGGCGTCCGCCGTGATCGCGACTTGCCCCCCCTTTAAAGAAGATAATAAGCTACGTGGGGCTTAGAGACCCCTCGGGCCGTATAATATATAAAATTAATACCATGTAGCCTTCGTGGCCTTCCCCTTCCCCCTTCCCCCTTAACCTAAAACTGAAAAGTCAATGCTTAAACCTAGAAAACGAAGAAAAGTCAAAATCTTAATTCAAATAACGTAGGTCCGGGTCCCTCCAGTGGGAAAATGCCGGCGAGCTGATGGGCGGAAAAATGTGGGTGGAGCGTACGCGGGGGGTGCCGAAGAGTGACGGTGACGGCCCGGCTGCGGGTAATTTTGATGCGAAAGCAAGTGCCGTCATGGACCTCCAGTCGCCGGACTGCCAATCGGTAGGCGCGATCGCGTAAGAATACGGTGATGTTGGATATGAGGTCCCGGGGCAACCGCCGACCTGGCGCGTTGGTCCGCCATTCGGGGGAGCCTCTGCCCATTCCGGGTATTCCTGCACCGCAGCTACCGGAGTCGGAGGATCTGCAGCAGGTCGGCCATCTCACCATACTTCAGCGGGAGGCTCTCTTCGGAGTCGAAGTCAACTACTCACTCATCGGGACGTTGTGGGGGTAGTCATCTGACACCGATGGGTTGGCTGGTGCCCACTGCTGGTTCGCCTGGGGCGCGAAGCCCAGGCTCATGAGGGACCTACTCCTTCCCCTGCATCGCTTGCGTGGGATACGTCGGAGTAGTGTCGTCCAGCACCGTCCCCGGATTCGTCCTCGTCGTGTACTGCTAGAGGGGTGGCTGCCCGACCTTGACCGGCCAGGTTCCACTTGCGACCACGGCTAAACTCGCAGTTTTCCATCGTTTGCCTTGATGAACCTGTAGTCGAGGTTCACGGTAACTGGGTTAGTCGAGTCTGATCTTCGAAAAGGGTTGCGTTGTCGACCGGCCGCGGCATCGGCTAACGGGGCGAGTTGATAATTCGTTGGGGGGTGAGGTGCGAGTTGGTCTACCTTGACCCGCTCATGTCCTTCGGGGCCGTGGTCTTCCAGGCGTAGCGGGTCGTGGTGTAGAGAGATGCTGGTTTCCCGTGGGGTCGTTCGCTCTGATTGAGCCGCACTGCTGGGCATTTCTGATTTGGCTCGCGTCGATCGTGTTATATTTTTAGCGCCGCCGGGTCCGTCTCGGTCGGGGCTTAGATGCGTTGTCCTTGTATTGCTGCTGGGTCTGGCGTGGTCGAGGCTTCGATGCGTTGTCCTTGTATTGCTGCTGAGTCTGGCGTGGTCGAAACTTAGAAACGTTGTCCTGATGTTACTGCTGGTTCTGGCGTGGTCGTGGCTTAGCTCCGTTGTCTTGGTAGGGATACTCTGGGTGGTTTTCGAGGCAGACGGACTGGCTCGGGATCTGTCGCTCGTTGCTTGTGGGTGTTCTTCGAGGCGGACGGACTGGCCCTGGTGTGTCCAGCGTGTCGCAGTCGTCTCCGTCGAATCTTCGTTGTTGGTTCTGGCGCGGTCGTATCGAATCGTGGGTTGGGTTCGGGTGGCGTTGCTGGGTCTGGCGTGTTCGAGATCCTGATGCGTTGTCGTGGGGTCCTTTGCTGGGTCTGGCGTTGTTGGGTTTTCTGGGTTGCGTTGGATTCGGTGCGTTGTCACTGTACATTGCTGGGTCTGGCGTGGTTGGGATTCTGGTGCGTTGTCTTCGTCCGGTGGGTCGCCGTTTGATTGGTCGAGTGGGTAGGACCAGCGGATGCAGTCGCGGGACTTTCGTCACTAAAGTAACCATGCGGGGCCGAGTCGAGGATGATGTGGGATCGGGTTGGTTTCCCGGATCGCCCGCTGGGTCAACTGCAAGTACGCTCGTCCGCATTGTATTATGGCCTGGACGCCGCAAAGGAAATCGAGCCCCAGTATGATGTCGTCACTACCATGGTAGGACTAATAGAATCACCAGCGATTCCTGTTGATCCAGACGTACCTTGACCGAAACTGCTTGCGTCACCTCCTTTGCTGTACCGTCCGCCAGGCGGACGCTAGTCCTTATATTCCGTGCGTTCCCTCCGGTACTTACTTCATGAGCGATGCGATGACTGACGAACGACCGCGTTTGCTCCCGTGTCGAGGGTAGCTGTGAGCGGTACTCCTTCGATGGTTACTAGCGCGGCGATCCTGCCTCCTTCCAAACTAAAGGATGAGTTACTTCCTGGGGGCCCTGGAGGTATGTCTCCGATCGGTTCCCTGACGAGCGGAGACTCGGCCCGTTTCCCGACTCGGATAGCCTACAGCAGTCGATCGTCCGGATGCCGCGGCGGCCACACTCCCAACAGAATAGCACTCGCCGATTCTGCATGAACTGCTGAAATGACCTTCCTCCCCGCAATTACGGCAGGCCGGCGTGTGTTCACCGGCCGGTCTCCATCCTGGGTCACTACGCGGCTTGCCGTCTCGGCGCTCCGGAGGCCGGTGTCGTCTGGAGGAGCATGCTGTGGGGTGGATAATCCGGGTCCTTGGTATGATGGCGTTCTGGCTTTCGTATTTGGGCGGTCGTTAGCTGGGTGGGTTTGTTCGCGGTCCCGCGTTGTCTCGTACGCTACTATCAATTGGGTCAGTTCTCGCAACGTCTCGAACTCATGTCTCTACGGGTGTGAACAGTTTTGGTATTCCGGCCAAAGGTTCTCGTATATCCTGTCCAGTCTCCCTGTCTGGAGTATACTGAGCTCGTGATTTTCGTCCTTGCGCCGATACGAAATCCACTGTACCCCATGTCGAAGCACGGTGGTCGAACTGGCACTTCGAGGTCTTTCGCGTTTCCGACGGTAGTATCACGTATTGAGCCTCCGGTAGAATCTTTTCTTAGGTCACGCACTGAATACCGGAGTCCTTGGGGCTAGTCACGGAAGCACGGCGTATGTACGGTTAACACGGTTGTCCAGTGGAGGCGTCCTTGGCGTCCTTGCTGCTTGGGGTCCTGGTCGATAGTCCTTGCTATCGTTGTCCTTGGAATTGTCCTTGTGGTCCTGGTCGTGCTGGGTTCGTTGATTTAAGCGTTGGATCTCGTCCCGTGTTGATGGCTGAACGCTGACTGATCACTTTTAAGGCCGGGCGTTTACTCTCCGCTATCGTTTTGTAGGCCGGGCCTTGAATGATCGCGCTGAAGACGGGCGTTGACTGCTCGCGCTGAGGGCCGGGCATTGACTCTTCTCGCTGAGGGCCGGGCGTTGACTATCGGCTATTGTTTTGTAGGCCGGGCATTGAATGATCGCGCTGAAGACCGGGCATCGAATGACTGCTCTGAAGACCGGGCGTTGACTGCTCGCGCTGAGGGCCGGGCATTGACTATCGGCTATTGTTTTGTAGGCCGGGCATTGAATGATCGCGCTGAAGACCGGGCATTGAATGACTGCTCGCGCTGAGGGCCGGGCATTGACTCTTCTCGCTGAGGGCGGGCGTTGACTATCCTCTTCTGGGTCTGAGTACGAAATATATAGCCGGGCTGGTTGGTCTTCGGAAGGATTCCGACGCTCGCTCGGCCTCTACCGCCCACGACGCGCTGCTCGCCGCGTACATGTCGCTCTCTCTCTAGCGATTTCTGCTCAGCTTCGGCTCGGTTCTCTTTCTCTGCCGCCTCGCCGCGGCGCTCTCCTCCTCATGTGGGCGCAGCGGCCACGTGCTGACGCTATTGCTAGGGAGGTTAGGGAAGCCAGCCTCGGCTGTACGTGAATAATGGGCGACCTCACGTGCGGTTTTTTTACAGAGATATACAGCTATTCTTGTCCTAATGATTCCGACTGGCCGTGCTTGCGCATGGTACAGTACCGATTCCCCCTGCTACTCTTTCTTCTGATCGACTGTTACACTTAGCGCCCCAAAACATAACGGAATCCCGGAGTCCCTGCTCGGGCGCCATCTGTAAGGAAGCGATCCTGGGCTGGGGTTCATATCTCAGTCTACTCCAGGGTCGAAATTACAGTAATATTTATAATTTGCCGGGACTCCGTATTTCGGACCGACGATGGGGGACGGGGCAGCAGTCCCGCGGACGGAGCGATCGTAGCGTGGGACGTGGCAGTTGGTTTCACCGAGAGCACTCCGGTTATCGCCGAATAGCGCCTTCAGGACCCCACCGAACTCAGAATCAATACGGAGGTCTTTACTATGCGATAATACCGACAGGTGTCGCCGAGAGTACCTAGGCTACCGCCGGACGGTACTTACGGGACCCTGCCGGCCTGAGAGTTACTACGAAGCGGGAAGGGGGACTTTGCTATGCGGGAATACCGACAAGTATCGCCGAGAGTACCTAGTCTATCGCCGGACGGTACTTACGGGACCCGGTCGGCCTAAGAATTACTACGACGCGGAAGGGGACTTTGCTATGCGGAAATACCGGCAAGTATCGCCGAGAGTGCCTAGGCTATCGCCGGACGGCACTTACGGGACCTTGTCGGCCTAAGAATTACTACGACGCGGAAAGGGGAACTTTGCTATGCGGAAATACCGACAAGCATCGCCGAGAGTACCTAGGCTATCGCCGGACGGTACTTACGGGACCCTGTCGGCCTAAGAATTACTACGACGCGGAAGGGGGAACTTTTCTATGCGGAAATACGGCAAGTATCGCCGAGAGTGCCTAGGCTATCGCCGGACGGCACTTACGGGACCCTGTCGGCCTAAGAATTACTACGACGCGGAAAGGGGAACTTTGCTATGCGGAAATACCGACAAGTATCACCGAGAGTACCTAGGCTATCGCCGGACGGTACTTACGGGACCCTGTCGGCCTAAGAATTACTACGACGCGGAAAGGGGGTTTTCGCTATGCGGAAATACCAACAAGTGTCGCGAGGGTACCTAGGCTATCGCCGGACGGTACTTACGGGACCCTGTCGGCCTAAGAATTACTACGAGGGTCAGGATATCGACGAGCATCACCGAGAGTTCCTAGGAAATCGCCGGATAGCACTTACGGGACACTGTCGAACTAAGAATTACTACGGGGGTCAGGGATATCGACAGGCATCGCCGAGAGTGCCTAGGCAATCGCCGGATAGCACTTACGGGACACCGCCGAACTAAGAATTACTACGAGTACGAGAATACCGACGTGTATCGCCGAGAGTGCTTAGGCAATCGCCGGATAGCACTCACGGGACACTATCGGGCTAAACATTACTGCGAAAGTCTTTATCATACAGGGCAGGTATCGCCGAGAGGGCCTAGGCAATCGCCGGACAGCCCTTCGGAACCCAGGGAACTACGGGGATCAGGCGAGACAGCAACAGGCGTCACCGGGGACGCTTAGACGATCGTCGGATAGCGGCCTCGGGACCCTGCGAGGTCACAAACTACGGGAGGGAATCATGCGGAGGGAACGCCGACAGGTGTCACCGAGAACGCCCAGGCAATCGCCGGACAGCGGCCTCAGGATCCTGTCGGGCTACGAACTACTGGATGGAAGCACGCAGGCTCGGGCAAGAGGCGGGAGGAAGGGCAGAGAAGATGAAGCCCCGGGCCTCCAGGTTCCCTAGTGTATAGATAGTTGGTGGTCGGGCTATGTTTCTGTTATATTCGTTACATTTCACTTTATTCTCTCTTGGCGTTGGCGTGGATCCGGGCCGCCACGTGTTTTTACTTTTTCCAAGCCGCTCGAATTTTTCCGCGAGCACGTCCTACTCCTACGACTGCTCCCAGTCGAATTTTTCTCATCCACGTTTTTCTTCTCCAGCCTCAGAACTCTCCCGATCCAGCGCCAGCGTGGGCGGCCAGCGTCGTCATTCTCGCGGCGGCAGAGGGCTGGCGCCGTCGTTCGGCGTCTACGCTGCGCCGGTGACTTTTGCCTCTCCTTTTCGCTGCTGGCGCGTCGTTACTTCGCTTTAGTTTTCCGCGTTTCTCTTCTGCCGTTGCTGCTGTGGGCATACCGTTTCGGCACTTCGTTGCTGAGTCGACGCTGGCGGCTTATCTTTTCGGCGCTTCTCGTCTTCGGCCGTCGCTGAATTGATGCTGTTGGCTACCGTTTCGGCTGTTGGTGTATTCCTCTCTCTCTCTTTGGCTTCCGCTGCGTTGTTGTTGTTGGGTTTTGTTTCTTGGTGTATTCCTCCCCGTTTCTGTGTCGGTGCCGTTGGATTTCGATTCTTGGTGTATTCCTCCCCGTTGCTGTGTCGGTGCCGTTGGGTTTCTGCTTTCTCGGTGTATTCCTCGCCGTTGCTGCATCGATGCCGTTGGTTTTCGGTTCTTGGTGTATTCCCCTCTCTCTTTGGCTGCTGCTGCGTCGTTGTTGTTGGGTTTGGTTCTGAAAAGCCAGTGGCGTCCGCCGCGATCGCGACTTGCCCCCCCCCCTTTAAAGAAGATAATAAGCTACGTGGGGCTTAGAGACCCCTCGGTCCGTATAATATATAAAATTAATACCATGTAGCCTTCGTGGCCTTCCCCCTTCCCCCCTTAACCTAAAGCTGAAAAGTCAATGCTTAAACCTAGAAAACGAAGAAAAGTCAAAATCTTAATTCATATAACGTAGGTCCGGGTCCCTCCAATGGGAAAATGCCGGCGAGTTGATGGGCGGAAAAATGTGGGTGGAGCATACGCTCCCTCACAGGGCAGGGGGGCGGGGCAAAGTTTTGAAATATACTTGTAGCAGTGACATATCACAGAAGTCCGGATATAAAATGTCGTTGCTCTAGCTTTTATAGTCTTTGAGCATTAGGCGCTGATAGGGACGGACAGACAGACAGACGGACGGACGGAAAGACAGACAGGGCTCAATCGACTCGGCTATTGATGCTGATCAAGAATATATATACTTTATGGGGTCGGAAACGATTCCTTCTGGACGTTACACACATCCACTTTTACCACAAATCTTAGATACCCCAATACTTATTTTGAGTATCGGGTATAAAAATGAAAAGCGATTTCTTGAGTTGGAGAGCAGCTACGTGTTTTTCTTAGAACAATTTCCTTTCATGGTAAGCGGATTCTCTATTTTATTTGAACAGCGGGAAAGCAGCTCCATAATACCAGGAAACAATTATGACTTACGTTTCTTTGCGCTACTTTAGGGGTTTGCGTTTTTAGAGCATTTTAGTTGAATGTCAATTCAAACGCATTTGACTGTAGGATAAATCAATTACAGAGATATGGGGCGGTGTAATTTGAGCACTTCAGAAATTAAGACCGTTCTTTATAGCCCCATTCGAAGTCAGAGAGATTGAGCACCCAGTAATATCAACTCCCCAACTCCTTCGATCCAGCTGTCGAGTCAACAACCCAATCATGGGGTCCCTGCACATTTCCCACCGACATTAGACAATTTCAAGCTTGATTAAACCCATAGCCAAGCGGCAAATATAGCCCGGAGCCAAAGACACTCTGAACAAACACAATGTGGAAATGTAACCAGAGTGTAGGGACAGGAACAGGGACAGAGATAGAGATAGAGACAGAGACGAGCCAAAGCCATTGCCATCCCCCCAGCCAACCCCAATGACAGCACAGACATTGACTTATTCATGTTCCTGTTGCACAGTAGCATTGTCCCGGCCAATGACTTCTGTACTTGGCCAGCCACAGCAATGCAATGCTCTCCTGCGTCGCCTGCGTCTCCTGCGTCGCCTGTCTCGAGCAGCAGCCACAAACTGTATTCCGTTTGGCATGCAACAGCAGTAAAGCGCGTAACGGCGTTCTACCCCAGACATTGTTCTCCGCCCCGGGGGCGACAGACTGTACATAAATAAATACGTATACGCGGTCAATATTTTAAGGGGATTTTCATTAAGAGGGACACCAGACCATTTGGTATTTACCCACACAGAGAGATACAGATGGAATGGGTCTTTGAGGACTTCTCTAACCTGTTGTCCAGGTAACCTTCTGGCCGGCCGGGTCAAGCATTCTCTCCATATGTAGGTTAAGTCGTTCTGGATTGTGTCCTCGTATGGCTGGGAAATGTGGAAAAGCCCCGCAAGGCTGTGGATAATAATGCTCGTCTCTCCTTGACTGACAGATTCATTCAATGCGGCTTACTCTGCCCCCGTTCTGTTGCTGGGGCAACGAAATTCGTTTTTCCTGGGCGAGATCCAGTCATTCTCCCGATGATGTAGCTTACCAACTGTCTAATAAAGAAATTTCTATGAATCAATTCGAAGTTCGCCGGAATTTATGCATCGAGCTCTAAACCACTTTGGGAGGGAGGGACCAATATCTTAGCCGGCCCATCCCTACCACGAGGATTCCTTTCTGTGTGGGGTACTGTTACGGGGGAGTGTGCCTGTGAGTGCGGTATCTGCTGCCGATATGTTGGCCCATTCATTGAACTGGAACTCATTCGCACAAACAACGCTTCGCCTTTACCGAATGCGTTTGATGTTGAATGAGTGGGACTTTGACTCGGGCGTGGGGAGGCCCTGGCCTTGGCCCTTGGATTGGCACTGCCACTGGTCCTGCTACTATTGTGGCTCACTAGTCTGTTTTGTTTCAGCACTTGGCTCGGTTTATCCCTTAGAAATCGCTACCCTCTTGTCGAACAAATAAAGTTACTTTGCCCCCGAACAGAGCCGGCATAGCTTGGCCTATATACTGTTAATTAAGTGGCTATTACTAGGTGGGGGGGCCGAGCCCCAGCTGTCATCAAAGTTCAGTTTCAAGCTGAAAAGAGCCGCCACCAGCTCCACCCTTCGGCTTGAGGGTTGTCTCTTGGAATCCTTTTAGGGCCCCACATATATTTTTTATGAGCTTTTGCTGAATTTAATTATTCTTGCCAATTCGAGTGTACCCAGTACTTGCAGAGGAATTGTAGATGTTGTACTCGGATGAATATAAATATGCAACAGTTCGAAGAAATTGTTTCTCCCATTGTTAAAGTTTTTGTGGTGCTGTTGGTGGATAGCTCGCATCCTTTCCCATGGCACGATTCCAATTTATTAGCGGAAAACCAATCGCGAACATGCCCTGATTTTAATTGCCTGATACGGCGAAATCAAAGCTACATTTTCATTCGAATCCATAGGAGGCAGGCTTCTATAATGTACAACATAAAAAACGGCATTCAATTGGATAACTGCAGGACACTCAATCGCATTTTCCATTAAATTATTCAGCCATGAACACAAATAATGCTTCCGTTCCACCGGAACTCTTGAAAATGGCATCCCCATTAAAACTTCGATTTTGATTTATTAGCTGGCCAGGTACGGTGGCTTTGTTTTCGCCGCATTATAAATTAGTGGCTTCATCATAAACATAATCATTATCGGTCTGCGGAAGCAGACATCAATCAAAACCAATGGGAAATAATCGATGATCCACATGTGGGCGGAAGCTGGGGAGAATCTGTGGAGCTGTGGGGGGTAATTGCGAGGCTGCTCATCACGATGATGACCATTTTGATTGTGATTGTGATTATTTACCTGTCAGCGGTCGTGTTGAGGGTTTACAGGGCTGCCAGGGGCAACGCTGCGTATGAGTGATGGAGTGCGAATGGAGGGTAGAAATCAATTACAGGTGATTTAAGTGCTACATGTATTTCTGCACATAATCAGCTTACGACCGAGCAATGTTTAATATGAATGCAAACTCGAGCTGGAGGCGATACTACTGTCCAGGCCGGCAATGCTTTTCGGAACAATTGGCAGGACTCTAGGACTCTTGGACCCACTCTCATGGTTGCCAAGCTGGCCCCAAGCTAAATGGGCGTACAGTTTTCTGGCTTTTAATGAGAATTTTGTTGCGTTTCTTGGGGCCACTATTGTCCCTCAAGAAAAAATTATGTAAATAAAGCTGGGCGCGCAATTTGCGATGGCTTCTGCAGCTGGTCTCTCGCTTCTGTTTGAGTTTTAATAAAAAACGGCAGCAGCGTAATGGAAAGCGGTTGTTTGTCTTCTAATAAAAGAATAAATCTGTTAGCAGCGCATTGGGCACGCGTTGCGTATACGTAATATGAGAAAATAATTGCTTCTATTGCTGGCTGGCAAGTTGCTTTCGAAGCGGACCAAAGCACACCAGGCCACACGCCACACGCCACGCTCCACACTCCACACACCACACACATATCCTCGTCCAACAATGATGAATCTGCAAAAAAGTTTGTTAAATAGCAAAGCCAGAAAATGATTTCGTTTACAATGGCTTCCCCACATTCATTCTTTCGTTCCTACATTTCCCTGATCTGATGAAAAGCCAAGGGTGCTGGAGTGGGTATTTTTATGGCCGTGTTTATTGGCCTCTTTTCTGGTTTGACCAAAGCATTCGTTCCATGCCAACAGGACGTTCCTGCCTCGAGTCGACTGCTGCCATTGCTGTCGAGCCTGCCACCTCGCTACTCATTTCCCATAAATCATGATTATCAGCTGTTTCAGCTTTTGTTTGCGGTCCTTAAAGTTTATTTTATTTCTTTGCTCTTTTATTGAGGAGCAGCGAGTGGAAGGGCATTAAAATGAATGCTCGGTATATGGCCACCCCTGGGCATTCGCAACCATAGTGGTGGTAAAGTGTGTTGTGCGGAGGGTAAAGGGATAATTCTATCGAAATAAGTTGAGTTTCCTCTGAAAAGAGAGGGCCGTGGCCTGTGATATGATGAGCTGAATGTCCATAGTGACCTTGGTATCCGTTCTATCCTCCTCTCGACTGCTCTTTCTGCAACTCTTGGACGCAGATTGGAATCAGTAGAGGTCACTGGTGCGTTGTCAATTTCCCCATAAAGAGCCAGCAGTCAGTGGAGTTCAAAGGAAATGCAGTGTCTGAATGGAATTTCAGTGTATCAAATATGATAAGCCGTTGCTAGGCATTTAGCTGGCAGCCAGCAAACTGTTCTGGTATTCAAGCGTTTATCAAAGTTTCCACCTGTTGGGAGGTAGATGTATCTCATGGCCCGGTCGTGTGCCCTCGCCACATTTGTCAGATGGCTGTCGGCAGCTGTTCCAGGAAAAAGCATTTATGTAGAGAATACCTGGCAGAATTTTGCTGCATTAAATAGTCCTTTCACCCAAGGCATGACTTCTCGGAGGCCATTTAAATTTCATTGTGTGTTTCCTCTTCTTTCTGCGGCCGCACCCTCCCACCATCAGCCTTGGGGCGCACATGCACAGTTAAAATGGCAACAACATACGCCACAAGAGCAGCCACAGGAGCGGAGACAGGAGCTGCGACGGGGACAGAGTCAAGCAGCCTGTGGCTGGAATGTGAGGCATTGTCAGAGGGCCAAGGGGACACAGCCATTGGGACATGATTTTAATTGTGTGTCGGAAATTATGTTTCACTTTCAGCGTCCTCAACCTTTTTTCCCCCCAGGAGGGCTCCTCAACTGAAGTACGCATCCATGCAGACCCAGCCGAAAGCCAAAACTTTACCCCCAACGTTTGGCCTTTGACTTGTTTTCGACTTTCCTGTGTACTTTCGGCTCCCTCCTTGGGGACAAATTTAATGGACATTTGCTGCCAAAAGTTGTCGTTTTACAATCACATGGATTCTCCCAGTAAGGCGTAGGGTCATCCCTGGTCCGGGAATGAAATTTGACCCAATGCTGTGAGAGCAATAAAGACAGCTAGAAAATCTCTGGAATTTCAGAAACAGAAAAGCGTTCTTTTCCCCCTAAAAGTTTATAATATTGGAATACCATTTGGATAATATTTCAATTACCTTTTCCATCTAATCATCTTTCTAACCATCATTTACGCAGTTTTTATTCTTTTCCTCAACTATATTATTAATAAACATTAAATATGGTATATTAAATTTGTAGGAAATAAAAATTTAAATATAATATATTATATATAATATTTAACTGTTAAATATATTTAATTTAACTATGAAATATATTTAATTAAAATATGAAATGCACTTCTTTTATTTTATTTTAATTTCTCTGACATTTCTCTGGACGTTAATAAATAAAGCTTGAAGAAACCCACTGTTCCGATCAGCACAATTTAGAATTTGGCACAATCTTCGTTTAATTTGCATTCTTTTCTTGCAGCCACTCTCCGACCTGCTTATTTTTCCGGAGAAAACTGTCGGGCTCTGTCTGCAGCTACTACCTTCCAGTACAGTCGCTTCTGGAACATTTTAATTCGCTTAAAAGTGCCATAAGGTCTAGGCGCACACTCACACACAGGCCTTACGTGCTGAGACGAGACACAAAAGTTGGAATTAGTTTTCTGAATTGGCCCAGACCGCTGCACTTGTGGCTGGGGTTTCCAGAGATGAGTCCAAAACTTTGAGGCTAGCCGTAACCATTTTCCACATTTGCACGAACGAGTCGAGTTCCATCCAAGAGGCAAACACACCTGAGAGTCGAACGTGGCAGGGCAGCTGAAGTGTGGCCGAGGCGGAGGCTGGGAGAGTGCTGTGCGGATGCATTTCATTTGGAAGGGGCCCCGACAAAGACAATACGGAGGGTTTAAGGAGTGCCTTGGCCCGTTTACGCAACAGAACGGGCCCCTCAGCTCCACAACAACCCACACCGCCAACCTCTCCCCTGCCTACCTCCAACTCCAGATACACCAATCCCTACCAGCATCCAGCCGCCAATTCCTTGTCATCGCCCACATCTGCTGCTGTCTTGCCGCATTCTAACGCGGCCTTATCATTAAAGCCAACGGAAGCGGCATCGGCATCGGCATCGGCAGCGTCAGCGGCAACGGCCACTGGACGGGGAAGGGGACGAGAAAGGGCTGCTGCTGGTGCTGAAACTGAAACCGCTGGAAGCGCAGGAACTAGAACAGGGGCAGCTCGCATCACAGGAGCCAGGACAGGAGCTGCTGATGCAGATGGGAACCGCATCAATGTCCTCGTCCAGAACGTGAGTACCATAAAATCATCTTACAGCAGTACCACAAGAGCCCGCTTCCCCGCATACTATATGGCTATATGTATAGTGTATTCGTAGCATATATGTACCTGTATATTCTTGGACGTTGACATGCAATGACTGCATCTTTCAAGAGGCGATGCAGTTACTGCACAGTCAAGTGGCCCGTGTGAAACCAGCAGAAGGCTGTTACGCGCGGATCCCAAGCAAAACGCAGCCCTCCTCCCGCCCAACCGACCGAGGGGCGCTGCCGCATGACGAACGGTGCGTAGTCGAACCGAACGCGAACATGCAAGAAAGATAGCTATTAGACTAACATTCGAGGAAAATTAGCACTAAACTTACTAAGAAACTAAGCATGCAATCAAAATACAAATACCACTACAATTACTAATTACTAGAAAGGTGTGTAAGGATTAGTAATTTAATAAAAGGAAGAGAATTAGTGGTGGATATAATATGGTAGAGGTAATTATAATCCGAGCATAAGACCCTAAACGGTTCATGCAAGGAATAATTCGATCTACAAAGTGGAAGGAACAACGGTATAAAATTTCTAGTCAGTCTAATAGGAATCGTGAAGTTTATGCGGCTCAACAGATCAGGGCTGTCTATGTCACCCCTAATCAAGTTGTGCATAAATATCACACCAAGCATTTTTCTACGGTTAACTAAGGATGGGAGGTTTACTAATAGTAGTCTACAGTAAGATGGGAGTCTTACACCCGCATCCCAGTTAAGGCCCGCAGAGCAAAGAGCAAAAAGTTTTTCTGTACTGATTCTATACTGTCCTGGTGTACTTTGTACTGAGGGCATCATACACAGGAGCCGTATTCTAAGATCGGACGAACAAGCGAGGTATAGAGAGTCTTTGTTATATAGGGGTCGTCAAATTCCTTTGACCACCTCTTTATAAACCCAAGCTCGCCCATGGCCTTATTTACCATGGTAGAAATGTGTTCGGAAAACTTTAACTTGGGGTCCAACATAACACCCAGATCCACCAGGGTAATTCTCTCAAGAGAACCACCAAATAGGGTATAGGAAGCCAACAAAGGGCTAGAACGATAAAATGTCATAACTTTGCATTTCGAGGCATTAAGGTGTAACAAGTTTGCACAACACCATGACTGAAAGTTATTGAGATCGGATTGCAAGCGAGAATGAAATGAGATGTCCTTGTACTGGACACAGAGTTTAACATCATCCGCATACATAAGTACTCGAGAGTATGTTAATACTGAAGGCAAGTCATTAATAAAGAGTGTGAAGAGTAAGGGGCCTAGATGGCTGCCCTGTGGTACTCCCGAAGAAACCTTTACTGGTAAAGAGAGGGAGTTTTTGAAGAGGACTCTTTGAGACCTGGAACAAAGATAGCTAGAAATCCATCTCAGGAGGTTGGGCGGAAACCCTAAAAGGTCAAGTTTTTGCGCTAATAAGGAATGGTTTTCAGAGTCGAATGCTTTACTAAAGTCGGTGTAAATAACATCCGTCTGTAAGTTACCTTGAAAGCCTTTAATAATGAAAGAGGTAAACTCTAACAAGTTCGTGGTGGTAGATCGCCGCCTTATAAATCCATGCTGAGTTGGAGATATAAGTGACTTGCAGAGATGTTGCAAGTGCGGAGTTAAAACCTTCTCAAACATTTTAGGAATAGCGGATAACTTTGCTATACCTCTATAATTTTTTGCATCAGACTTGCTACCTTTTTTATGGAGAGGGGGGAAGCAAGAAGAATCAATGGACAGGGTGAATAGTTTAAGCAAAGGTCCACACAGAGCATCGGCGCAGTACCAGAGTACACAACCTGGAACCCCGTCTGGACCCGGTGAAAACACCGGCTTAACTAGTCGAAGATCATGAAGTAGGGAACATTCATTTAACAAGGGACTGAAAATGCCCTTCGACCTCGGTAAACCGAGGATAGTATGGGTACGGTCTGTCTGGTCTGATGAGCTCGTGAGGTGGCTCAAAGGGGGCCTAGCTGAGGCCACCGGACGGGTCGCAGGTTGCGGATAGCGAACGACCTACCTATATACAGGTCATATAGGTAGGTCAGCTGCGAATAATCGGTCATCCCTAGGGAGAGTACCGAAAATAAGCAGCCCCGGACAGCCAGCGGGTGTTCGCGAAGTAGCAACACTGACGATGCGCTTGTGGTGCCGCCTCGTATAAGTAGCTCACACCCTCCCCTATCCCTACACACTACCTACCCACATCCCAACCCCCCACATTCAGCTCACACCGGGCCGGACTAAGAGTGTTATTCGACCCGTGCCGAGAGTCAGCCTGGCTGGGGGCCCGGTATATAAAACTAGCCCAGTCGTTAACGGAGAGCTCAGGGACTTGGCAGCCCCCTGTTTTAAGTATGCCTTATCCGGGCAACGTGGATCTCTGCCCGGAGGGACCGTACCCCTTCTCTGCAGCTCGTGGGAAAAGAATGGAAGAATTTAAAAACAAATAAAATGAGTCTGGCACTCCCCAAATGCCAACAGGGAGCAATCCCAAACAGGGGAAGGCAGCGGCCCAAAGGCCGGGCCCGACCCGCAAATCAGCAGGGAAAACCTGCGCGGCGGAAGATGCTAGGGAGAGCCCAAAGGGGTCCCATCCCGGTGTCGGGGTGGGTGGTGAATTGGCTCCCAAAACCGATACCTTGGCAGAGTGGCTATGCAATCCTGCGGCTGCTCTGCCTGCTGGTAAAGGGGCGGGTGATGAGTCACCATCTACTAGTGTCCAAGCCAAATCTTTTACATATGCCGATAGAAGGAGTGATGGCAATATACTCCGTCGGCAGAACGCAAGCCAGATGTCCAGCCCGACGGACAAATGGATAAAGAAGGTTGAGTGGGCCTCGAAGGTGCTGCCGAACTTTGGCAAGGAAGCACCGAAGAAGGAGGCCCCTCAGCCAAAAAGGCAGCGCTCGCAAGAGACTCCGGGGCCGACACCGAAGGGCTCCAGAGTGCTGCCTAACACATCATTCGCGCAGATTGCCAGAGAAAGGACGCTGATTGGCGTCCTGCACAAAGGCATCGCGGACTCCCAAATACCTAGAAACCAGTGGAAGTGGGTGGAAGCGGCACTGGCCGACCGCTGCTTCGAGCTGCTGGATGTACTCCACCGATGGCACGCTGAGATGCGACTTCGAGGCGATGTGTTGCCACGAGGAAGTCGAGGACGATCCGGATGCCGACATTACAGTGGTGGAGAACACTAAGGATGTCCTTGAGGCTCCTTCAGATCAATCTCCACCACTGTAAAGCAGCATCCGCTGCTCTTATACTCCGCCTCGAAGAGAGCGGACAGACGTAGCCCTGATCCAGGAACCTTGGATAGTGGGAGACAAGGTTTGTGGACTAGGGTCGAAGGAGTACAAGATTATTGTAGCTCAACATGAAGGTAAAACCCGCACCTGCATTCTCGCCAGAAAGCACCTTAATATCTTTCTGCTCCATAATTATAGTGATAGCGACAACACGGCGGAAAGCCTAGAGCTGAAAGGGACACATCTAAGGCTGATGTCCTCCTACATGGCCCATGAGGGAAACGATCCTCCCAACGACCTGGTTCGCAAACTAGCCAGCGACAGCGAGAGGTCGGACATAGCCCTATTAATAGGTTGCGATGCCAACGCTCACCACACTCAATGGGGGAGCTCGAACACAAATGTAAGGGGTGAGTCACTTTTCAGCTTCATCCTCAAATCAAATCTATTTATTTGTAATCGGGGCAACGACCCCACTTTTATAATTAAAAATCGACAGGAGGTTATTGACATCACCCTAGTGTCTTCCAACCTGTTAGACATAGTCAAGAGTTGGCAAGTCCTTGATGACCACTCTTTCTCTGACCACAGATACATCGAGACCACACTATCCCTCGAGTGTCTGAAACCTAAGGACTATATTAATCCCAGGAAAGCCAACTGGGAATAATATAGCTCAGCCCTGGAGGACTTACTCCCCTCCAAAGCACCATCATGCCCTGACACAAAAGACGACCTAGATCGCCTAGTGAACAGGTTCACAGAGGCATGCAACAAAGCCTTCGCGGCAGCGTGCCCCTCTAGCAAACCTAGGGGGAAAAAGAAACACCACTGGTGGTCAAAACAAATAGACATCCTACGTAAAAGCTGCAGGACCCTCTTCAACAGGGCCAAAAGCGCGAACGAGGAGAGCCACTGGGCAGACTACAAAATCAGTCTATCTTTATATAAAAAGGAAACAAGGAAAGAAAAAAGGGCCTCTTGGCAAAAATTTTGCTCGGAAATTGAGGAAACGTCAGAGGCCGCAAGGCTTCGCAAGAATCTCTCAAAAACTAGCCCCTCGGTAGGGTATCTTAAAAGGAATGACGGCACGTGGACTAACTCCAGTGAGGAGTCCCTGCACATTCTACTAGACACACATTTTCCAGGGTGCACAGCCATCGAGACGGCACATCTTCCAGGAGAGGGACCGGTAACCCCGATGGATCACATCCTCACAAAACGTAACATAAGCTGGGCAATAAACAGCTTCAACCCGTTCAAATCGTCAGGCCCAGACCAGGTAATCCCGGCCCAACTTCAGAAGGCCGGGGATACGGCCATCAACTGGCTACAAGGTATCTTCAGGAAGATACTGGCTGTGGGTACAATCCCGCGAACATGGCTTAAGGCAAAGATAGTCTTCATTCCCAAAGCTGGGAAAGCCTCGCACTCAGCTGCAAAAGACTTTAGACCAATCAGCCTATCGTCCTTACTCCTCAAAACCTTTGAGAGACTCGTCGGGCTGCAACTGAGGACAACTATACACCCTCAGTTGCTGTCAGGCGCACAGCATGCCTACCGGAAAGGAAAATCCACGGAAACGGCTCTTCATGAAGTGATCTCAGCGGTAGAGAAATCTCTGCATCACAAAGAGTACTCACTCATAGCCTTTCTCGATATTGAGGGAGCTTTCAACAACGTTGTACCGGGCGCCATTACAGAAGCCCTGACTGACCTGGGGGTGGACCGTCACTTGGTGATGCTCATTGATCAATTGCTCACATGCAGGACGGTGACATCATCGATGGATCGTCCGCGCAGTCAAGGTATGTCAACAGAAGCACCCCGCAAGGTGGTGTCCTGTCTCCTCTTCTGTGGAACATAGCAGTCAACAAGATTCTATGTGACCTAGAAGGGGGGGGCTGCAATGTCGTGGCCTATGCGGACGACGTTGCGATTATCTTCTCGGGGAAATACCCCCAAACACTGTGCGACTTAATGTCCACAAAGCTAGCGCAACTGTCGGATTGGACAGAATCGCGCGGTCTGGGAGTAAATCCCTCAAAAACGGAACTCGTACTATTCACAAATAAATACAAGGTCCCGCCCCTCAACCCTCCAATATTACAAGGATGCAGGCTCTCCTTTAGCGACAGTGCCAGTTACTTAGGGTTGGTAATTGACAAGAAGCTTAGCTGGAACCTGAATGTCAAAGACAGAGTGAAGAAGGCAATGACTGCACTCTACACATGCAAAAAAGCTATTGGGCTAAGATGGGGTATGATCCCAATCATAGTCCAACGGATATATCAAGCTATAGTGAGACCAATACTACTCTAGGGAGTTACGGTGTGGTGGCCGGCCCTATCAAAAAGGGCGATCACCAAGCAACTGGGCAAAGTCCAGCGGACTGCCGCCCTATGCATCAGCGGAGCTCTTCGCACCACCCCAAATGATGCGCTAAATGCCATCCTATGCCTACAGAGCCTTGACCTCGCAGGAAAGGAACGGGCAGAAGCAGCAGCAATACGTCTAAGAGACTCAGATCAATGGGTGACACAGTGCATAGGTCACTCAGCCATATTAAATAATAGCAGTACCGTCCCCTCAAAAACAGACTACCAAGTTCCAAAAGAGTACACAGACACTCCCTTCGACACAATCATCCCTCACAGAGACGAATGGCTCGAGGGACTCCCAGGCCCAGATGGGGCCATAAACATCTTCACAGATGGATCAAAGCTGGACGACAGAGTCGGAGGGGGAATCTACTCTGAACAGCTAAGCATAAGGCATTCCTTCAGACTCCCAGATCATTGCAGTGTCTTTCAAGCGGAAGTCATAGCAATCAGGGAGGCTCTAGACTGCGTACAAGCGGCTGCCGTCACGGCAACCAAGCTAAACATTTTTAGCGACAGCCAGGCTGCGATCAAATCGCTAAGCGCGATTTCCTCGAACTCCGCCACCGTGGCAGACTGCCGCAAATCTCTGCACGAGATGGCTCAGCAATTTGCTATTAGCCTGATTTGGGTCCCGGGCCACCGGGACATCGAGGGCAACTGTATAGCGGACGAGCTGGCCAGATCTGGCACTACAATCCCCCTTCTCCAAGACAAGGAGGATATCTGTATGCCAATGGCCACCTGTAAGCTCAAAATTGGCCAAAATTTGGCGGAGCAAATGGTGTCAAATTGAGTTGGGGAGATGCTTATCTTAAACGAGGCTATCTCCCTGGCATAAGAGAAGTTGAATTTCGTCACCTTTAAACAAACGGCTTTTATTTTGCTTTGAATGAAAGCAATTACATCATTAGATGTGAGGTCAGGGGCCAGCCGTGAGAGAAAAACTTGTCGTTTTGGTGGTTTGGGCACCACAGGCCTAGTACCTGTAGTGGCAATATCCGGAGGTCCGGAAGGTCTATTTACTGGTGGGATCGGGATGGACGGGACAACTAGCGAACTTGCGGACACCACGGACACGGACGCTGCAGACGTACTTGGCTGCACATTCTCCGAGGCGATGAATTCGGCTACCGAATCTGCATCGCCAGCAGCTGTCGTTGCCCTTGGAGTGGCAAACGAGATCAACTGCTGCACCCTTGGAGTGGTCGGAGTCAGTTTTTCGGCGGCGCACGGCTGAGTGACGGTTGGCACTTGCAGATCCCGCGGAGTGACCTTTTTACGCCACGGAGACTCATTCAGCAGTTGCAGACTGCCAAATTGAGACTCCATGGCTAGGAGCCGATCGTATTGCTTTTTAAAGCCAACGGTCAGCTCCTTAAAGCCTTTCCGCGTCTGCCTCATGAAAGCCACCATGTCTTTCTCCACCGCACGGCATGCCTCGCAACTGTAGTGCAAACCATTACGTTTTGAAATGGCATCACTCACAAGGCCAGAAAATCCAGCGCATTTTTCGTGCACTACGCTGTCGCAGAGCCAGCAGGGGATAATCGGCTGAGTGTGGATACCAAATTTGGTTGCTCTAGCTTTCATAGTCTCTGAGATCTAGGCGCTAATGTTGTACTCTAAGCAAAGCCGCCTCAATCCCATCCCTGCAGTTTCTGTGGCCGTCACTTCTCACGCGGTGAGTGCTCCTAGTGCGGGTGTGCTGGTTGCTGACGACGTCTTGCCAATTCCTGCTCCAATTCCTGCTCCAATTCCTACTCCAATTCCTGCTACAGCCATTGCTGCCAATTCCTCTGCCCTTGTACCGAGATCTCTTTTAGGAGTGGCCCCACCATCTCGATCTCGCTCGGGACTTCAACTTAGAGCAGTGGCCCTCGGAAAGCAATATTTGTTTCTCGTCTTATTCCTGAGGCTACAACGGAGGATGTTAAACAACATCTTGCCGCTAAACTTAACACTTCGCCTGTTGATATAGTTGTGACTAAATTTACATTTAAACATAAGCGCAACATATCATCCTTTAAAATTCGTCTCCCTGATTCTTTACTATCCTGTTCTCTAGAACCGTCAATATGGCCTGAGCATACAATTGTGCATGAGTTCCTTCTCAAAGATTCGAACTCGAATCCAAGAATTACCGAACATGCTCCAAAAAACTGATGTACTATTTTTCCATGCACTATCAGAACGTTCGCAGTTTGCTGGGAAAATTGCGTCAAATTCATACTAATAGCGCGTCCTTTGATTTCGATGCCATCGCGTTTACCGAAACCTGGCTTAACTCCTCTGTCAATGATCATGAAATTTTCATTGATAGTTACACTATTTATAGAATGGACCGCCCATCGTTTGCAGGTGGGGTTCTGATTGCAGTTAAATCTGTTTTCTCATCTGAGTTATTCCCATTCAATAACATTCATGGAATTGAATTTGTTGCAGTTAAAGTTCGTGTTGGCTCCGCATTTTTCTATTTAACCTGCTCTTACATTCCTCCCAGGTCTGATGCTGAGCTTTAATTACACCACCTTTCAGCAATTAATAATGTTGTTTCTACATTAGGGTGCAATGATCGAATTATTGTCATGGGGGACTTTAACCTCCCATTTCTTTCTTGGCTGCCTTGTAATGACGCTAACCTGTTTTTTCCCAATTGCAATAATGACTTTATCAATGGGCTAACGGATATTTCCCTTGTCCAAATTAATGCCGTTAAAAACATTAGGGACAGACTTCTTGACCTCGTTTTTGTTAACGATGGTTCTCTTGCTACGGTATCTAGAGCAAGCCAAATATCTCTCCCTGAAGATCCTTACCATCCAACTTTGTTGATATCACTTGAGTGTACACAATCTGCAGGTGCTGACAGTTCCATGGCTCCTTGTCACATAAAGTGTTTTCGCAAAACAAACTTTATCGATTTAGATCTACATCTTTATTTTTCTTTCTTTATTCATTACCGAACATAGATGCAGCTGTTAACTCGTTTTATAGTTCTATTTACTCCGCCCTTAATACGTTTGTTCCAGATATCACTGTACCTGCATCGTCAAAGCCTCCCTGGTTCTCCAAGTATTTGTCATACTTAAAAAATAATAAATCTATAAAAAGTACCAGAAGTCGGGCTCCACGTTGACCTTAGCTCTATACTCCTCCGCCCGCTCTCTGTTCCTTGCCGTCAATAGTCAGTGTCATAATCATTACCTTTCACAATGTAGTAGTAACTTTCGTAGTGATCCTAAAAAATTCTATTCGTTCGTTAACTCTTAGCGCAAGTCAAACGTTTTTCCTCCGTCCCTTCATTACCAGAACAAAACAGAAGCTTCTGCTGTTGGTATTGCAAATTTATTCGCTAACTTTTTCCAAACAACGTACTCGTCTCATATTTACAACGCATCCACTCCGTATCCGTACCAGCTACCTCAAGCTAACAGAATTTTTCTGCCCTTTTTCGAGGAAAGCGTTGTTCTGGAAGGTTTGTCATCTATGGACATATCGTTTTCTGCGGGTCCAGATAAGGTACCAAGTTGCATCTTAAAACACTGTGCCCAGTCCCTTTGCAAACCCTTGACCTTTCTCTTCAACCTCTCCTTGGAACTGTCTTGTCTCCCAGTAATTTGGAATGAGTCCTACATCATTCCGCTTCACAAAAAAGGTTCAAGATCAAACATTGAAAACTATCGTGGTATCGCAAAGCTTTCCGCCATCCCGAAGCTTCTTGAGTTCCTGGTCACCCGGCAACTGCAACATCTTTGTTGCAGCTTGATATCTCCGTCGCAACACGGTTTTTTCAGACATCGTTCAACATCGACTAACCTTCTTGAGTTTTCTAACCTAATCCACCGTGGTTTTCAAATTGGTTTGCAGACGGATGTAGTTTTTACGGACTTCAGCAAGGCATTCGATTCTGTGAACCATGCTCTGCTTATTCAAAAGCTCTCTTTATTAGGGTTCCCAACGAATCTTCTAGACTGGATTTTGTCCTATCTCTCTAACCGTACTCAACGTGTTTTGTTTTCTAACGTGTTGTCAAATACTGTTAATGTTACTTCAGGTGTGCCACAGGGAAGTCATCTGGGCCCGCTTCTGTTTATTATACCCGATACTCAAAATGAGTATTGGGGTATATTAGATTTGTGGTAAAAGTGGATGTGTGTAACGTCCAGAAGGAATCGTCTCCGATCCCATAAAGTATATATATTCTGGATCAGCATCAATAGCCGAGTCGATTGAGCCCTGTCTGTCTGTCTGTCTGTCTGTCTGCCCGTCTGTCCGTCTGTCCGTCTGTCCGTCCGTCCGTCCGTCCGTCTGTCCGTCCCCTTCAGCGCCTAGTGCTCAAAGACTATAAGATCTAGAGCAACGATGTTTTGGATCCAGACTTCTGTGATATGTCACTGCTACAAGTATATTTCAAAACTTCGCCCCGCCCACTTCCGCCCCCACAAAGGACGAAAATCTGTGGCATCTACATTTTTAAAGATACGATAAAACCAAAAACGCAGAATCGTAGAGGATGACTATATGTTCTAGAGTGTAAAATCTCAACCAAATCGTATAGTTATTATAGCCAGAATCAAGAAAACAATTTCATTCTTTCTCGCTCTGTCTCTCTCTAACACACAGGTTTCATGGTCGGTTTTGCCAATTGCAAAATATGAGTTCAAGGATCTCAGAACCTATAAGAGCCAGAGCAACCAAATTTGGTATCTACACTCCTGTGATATCGGACCTTGACCGTTTCGTGTCCAAATTTCGCCACACCCCTTCCGCCCCCGCAAAGGACGAAAATCTGGGGCATCCACAAATCTCAGAGACTATTAAGGCTAGAGTAACCAAATTTGGTATCCGCACTTCTGTTAGTTCTCACTAAAAAACGTTTATCTCAGAATTTCGCCCCACCGCCTTCCGCCCCCACAAAGAACGAAAATCTGTTGCATCCACAATATTGCACATTTGAGAAAACTAAAAACGCAGAATCATAGATAATGACCATATCTATCATATTGCTGAATCTGGATCAGATCGGATCATTTTTGTGGCCAAAAGCAAGAAATCAATTTTCTGTGGCTACGCAGCGCCCGACGACACGCTCAGACTGATTTTCTGTCTCTCTCGCACGCACTCTTTGTCGTGTCGTTTAAGATTAGCGGCGTCTGCCGGAGGAGAGCCATACTGACTTAGTATCGGGTATAAATGTAGAGTTGCGGTGTCCGCAGCAACTCAAAACGTTCCACCTCGTTTTATTTGTGAACGACCTTCCTCAAGTTATAACATACTCTACTACACTAATGTATGCTGATGATGTCAAAATCTGTCTTTCTTACTCTGATTAGTATTTGCAAACACGCCTTCAACTTGATCTAAGTGAACTACTATTGTGGTGTTCAACTAATCTTCTTTTTCTGAACCTTTCCAAATGCAAACTTATGACATTTTACCGTCGCGCTCCTCATTTTGTCTTATATGTTCTAGGAAATCATGTCCTTGAGCGAATTTCGAGTTCAAATGACCTCGGAGTCCTTTTTGATCATAAGATGTGTTTCAACACCCATATAGCTGCAACTGTAAATAAATCTAAGGGTGTTTTAGCGTTCATCAAGCGTTGGTCCAAGGAGTTTGACGACCCGTACGTTACGAAACAACTGTACATCTCGTTAGTACGTCCTATATTGGAGTATTGTTCTTGTGTGTGGAGCCCGCAGTATAAAGAGCAGCAGGCTGTTATTGAATCCGTGCAAAAGCAATTTTTAATTTTTGCCCTTCGCAACTTTAACTGGGACTCGGGTAGAATCTTGCTACCCTACCGGTCTAGGCTAAATCTTATTGACCTGCCATCGTTGCACCATCGCAGAATATGCAATGGTGTAATATTCGTGCACAAGCTCCTTCTTGGGACTGTTGACTCCCAAACTCTCTTGGGTCAGATTGACTTGGCCGTTCCATCTAGACCTACCCGTACTTTTAGGCCTATCCGTCTACCCATATGTAGGTCTAATTATGCTGATCATGAACCTTTTAGGGTTTTATGCCATAATTATAGCTCCCTCTGTCAAACCCTATCCCCTGAACTGTCTCTTAAACTAATTGCATGCAATATTTATAATCATTTAAATTTAGTTAACTTTTAACTTATCTTTTTCCGCCTTTAGTAACTAAGTACCATTATTAACAGATAATTTGTTAATTTAATAAATAAAAAAATAAAAAATAAAAAAAAATAAAAATGCTACGTGTGTGTTAGAGAGAGACAGGGCGAGAAAAAATGAAATTGTTTTCTTGATGCTGGCTATAATAATAATACGATCCAATTCAGATTCCGCAGTCTTAAAGATATGGTCGTTTTCTACAATACTACGTTTTTGGTTTTCTCATATC
Organism: Drosophila miranda; assembly: GCF_003369915.1. Taxonomy (NCBI): domain Eukaryota; kingdom Metazoa; phylum Arthropoda; class Insecta; order Diptera; family Drosophilidae; genus Drosophila; species Drosophila miranda. The sequence continues at coordinate 1,412,989 of NW_022881636.1, read as the reverse complement.
TTTAAAATTGTGGATGCCACAGATTTTCGTCCTTTGTGGGGGCGGAAGTGGGCGGGGCGAAATTTTGAAATATTTTTGTAGCAGTGACATATCACAGAAGTCTGGATCCAAAACATCGTTGCTCTAGCTCTTATAGTCTTTGAGCACTAGGCGCTAATAGGGACCGACAGACGGACAGACGGACGGACGGACGGACGGACGGACGGACGGACGGACGGACGGACAGACGGACAGACAGAAAGGGCTCAATCGACTCGGCTATTGATGCTGATCAAGAATATATATACTTTATGGGGTCGGAAACGATTCCTTCTGGACGTTACACACGTGCATTTTCACCACAAATCTAATATACCCCAATACTCATTTTGAGTATCGGGTATAAAAAGCTATAGAGAGAGTTTTCTAAGAATCCGTCGCTAGGTGATAGGTTTCTTAAAGCATTCTTTAGGAGGTCTCGCGAAACATAACTACATTTTAGAAGCAATACATTTCCACTGTCGGGAACAGCGAAGAATTTTTCCTGACTTCTTGCTCAATGAATTTATATCTGACGTTGCAGGTCAGGAAATGAAAAAATCGCTGCTCAAACTGCATTTTATGGCACATTTTTTCTTTTTTTAAATCAAATTTCCAACGACTGGCTAGTGATTGCCACATCCTGCTTTCAGCATTAGCGGGAGTCCCCGGAATCGAAAAGGAGATAATAATTGGATTGGAGCTAGTCTACATCTAGTCTTTAATCTCCTACGCGTTGCATAAAGTTATTCAAAACCAAATCCTGATTGCTACAGTAACTGAACGAAGAGGAGATACAAATTGGATTGGTCAGCTTTTTATCATACAAAACCTGTGGCAATGGACTTCCACATATACATATGTATGTATGTGTATACTAATTTTTTCGCTCCACAATAGGGTACACAACACGTATGCAGCGCTTTTTGGCCTTCGCCTCGTTTGAAATTCGATTTACATACACCTCTGGCCAGGAAAATGGCCTTACCAAGGTTGGGGGAGCGCGAAAAATACGGAAAATTAAGAGCTACATAAGCATGATAATTGCTTGACAACATTTTACCATTAGACTTAATTAAATTGTCAATTGAAATGAAATCGTTAACTCAAAAATGGGGACTGGGCGACGGTGGCTGCTGGAAGTTGCAGGAGAACGAGAACCCAGTTCAATTGAAGGCTACAGATAACGTGGTAATGACTTTAAATAGGAAATAATGAGACTTTCAGCTTTAGCGCAGCACATCGAAGAGATTTCGTACAACACGGTAGCATCAACTTAATTAAGTCGGGAATAGCATCCTTTGAAAACCTGTACCGACACCAACTGGCATCAATGACAGACAATGGCCAGACCCAGACCCAGACCAAGACCCAGACCACACAGGGTGTGGGTGTAGCTGTGGGTGTGAGGAGCATGTGACATTTTCAGAGCTGGGCCAACAAATGGGTTCAGCCTGGGCCTGGGCCTACAGCAAAACATTTTGGCCTTCGCCATCCATAAATTTCCAGATCGCAACTTTGCTCTTCGGATTGCTTCGAGTTTATTGTACGTACTTTGGCCCCAGCAAATACCTCTTTTATCCGAAAGTTGGCCCATTGAAGAGGCCTGGACTGGCACCAGCTGTTCATTTCTGTTAGGCCGTTGCCAAGTGGATTAGCGCAAATATTTTAAATTTCTGTTGGTCGGTCCACAGACAAGAGTGCTGAGAGGCTTTACTTTGCGGCTTAATTAACCTCAATTATAATCGTGTTGACACTTTTGTTATTCTGTATTCTGTAGTTGTTTTTGTTGGGGCGAAGCATATTAAAACTTCAAACTTGATAAATGCCTAGTGCGAACAAAACTTCTGCTCCATTATGGATTGTTTTACCTGAAGATTAGTTGGGAATCTCGATTGCAATTACTCCAACGAATCTCATTGCCGGAGAGTGGTCCAACCACAGGAAATTTAATTGCTTTCGAGTGGGTTTCAATTACGCAAATTGCATTAGACATCACCACGCACGGATTCCCAATGAATCCAAACATATAGTACTCTTAGCTGTATATTATTTATGAATCGGATCAAGCTATCGGCCTTGCCAGCTGTACCTAGCCCAAGTTTTGCCCCAATCGGTGTAGGAATTCCCTCTTGCTGCATCCAAAAACATCACCAAATGTCAGAAAAGGGGTCCATTCTTTATCCTCCAAGGCTGCCGCACTTTGACCTTCCTGCTCTACTCAGGTGGAGGCTGGTGTGATTGATTTGATTGCTGTCACCGACTGGGATGACAATCCATCCAATTCAATGAGCTACTCACTTTCGCCTCGAGTTTGTCCTGGGTCTTCCAGCTGTCCTTTGAAGTCCTCGTCAGAGGTATCGCTCCCGGGCGAAATGAAAGTCGTTTACATTTTTTATCAACTTTAAGTGGAAGATTATGGAGGGCACTTCGTGCTGGTTTTCGTACAACTTACCCCTGGGAACGTTTTCATAATTTTCTACCTCCAACATTGCCATTCATTTCCCATTAAATGTGCCGTGCCCCAGGACGGCTCCCAGGACCCCCAGGGCGGCGGAAGATGTGCATTTATCCATTAGCGTTGACGTTGCTGTCGACTCTCCTCTCCGCTCGAATCACCCGGTTAAAATGTAATTATCCTGCCTGGACTCGGCACTCTATGGCGTTGCATTCCACGTCTGAAATTCAGCCATGTCTTAATAGCCAGAAATCGAGTTGACTTGCCCTATGCCCTGGCCAAATGCATGTGGAATGAACTCGTTCGGAGAGTTATGGCTGTGAATTCAAGTTAATTAAATATCTATAGACGTGCATGGTGCCGAAGCAGAGGGGCCTCGCATAATTGTCGGCTCATTAAACGATAATGCAGGAAAATTGATGCCCGGCCTTTTTCCATTCCATTCCCCATTTTTGGGGGAAATTGAATTTCATAAACTTTCCGATGAAAAACAGGGTTGCGGGGGAGCCTCCCCAGGGAAGTTCCCAGCAGCAATAAGTGCGCTCTGTCTCGGGAGTGCCCGGCTTCGGAAGTGGCAGGAGCCCCGAGAAGCGGCAGGAACGTGGCCGAAGTCACCGACGTGCCGTGCCTTGCCGTGCCGTGCGTCAGCTGAAGAAAATCGAAACCAAAAAGTTTGCTTATGCTTAGAATGCCAGCGGAATTGCTGGCAAGAGGTGGAGTGGGAGCTGGGAGGCTTGGGGGCTTGGATGCTGGCAGGATGCGGCTCTTATAATTTTACGGCTATGGGCTGGTTAAATCTTGTTGGCCTCAGCCTCAGCAGGAAAGGGAATCGGGGTTAGTGCACTATACTGCGCTCTGGGCTCAGCTCGCCGGATGGGGTCGGGGTCTTTCCTATCCCTATACTTCCTTGTTCTCGCCATATTATAAAAATTTAAGTGCACTTACACAGAATCTACTTTGATCAAAACAAAAAAAAAAAAACAAATGTAATCAATCCCCATAGATGTCGGCATAGATGGCAAGAAGGAATCCGGTAGTCGCGTATTCAATTTAGTGATCCTCGGTGTAGGAGATCACTTGTTCCTCTATACCCTCCCTACCTTCGGCAATGCGTGGAACGATGTTGGCATGGCCCCTGACGTAACTACCGCTGCATTATTACACTGGATGCATCATTGGCATTATGTACTTCGACAGAATGGTTGTTATTTATTCCAAATTCATGTCAATTCAAAATAGTTCTATTAATCAAGATTCAAAAGATTCATATATAACAAAAGGTTCATTAACTTAAGAATATAAAATACAATCCTAGCAAAACTGAGCCTTTTTACTCACGAAGGTCAACATTTCCATTCAATACGAAATTAATGATCATTACCAAATTCAAACACTTTCCGTGACGAGCTCGTTGGGCCCAATGAACTGCTTCGGTAGCTGTGGAACAATATTAATTATATAAAAATAGTAAAGAATTAAAGAATGATATTTTGGCCGACATTGCCAGAGTGAATCAAGGCTTAACATTGAGTGGATTAGGAAAGGACTTAAGACATATGATAAAGAAATTAATTCTATAGGAAAGATATTCCTTAATATAACTGTATATGTTTATATGATTTTACATTTAAAGTCAAATTTAATTGCAGTGCAAACACAAGAATGCAAGCAAAAGAAAAGAACAAGACAAAGCAAAGAGAATGTCGATGATCAAATTAATGCACGTTAATATGTTTGTGCATACGCACGCATATGCCCGAATTCTCTTCGAACGAAAGCTCGCTCTTGGCGTGTGAGTTATCACGCTCTCCCTTTCATTACGCTGCACCGCTGCTATACCCTGCTATTTCGCGGGTATGTTCGTACTCACGAATCGCTGATCACATGTTGTCCACGACACAGGTCACCCCAAATTCCGATTCCTGATCTTGTATTCACATCTTCTGCACAATTTTAGCTGACATAAATTTCCACTTTAATTCCTAGGCGTTGTCGATTCCGCATCAAGGATGTTGAGTTGCATCTCGCAAGATACGATTAGACGGCATTCAAAAGCCGATACAAATCGTTCGTACAACGGAAACGCTGGTAATTCGAAGCGGCCAAAAATAAGACACTAGAGGTTCCGTGGGGGGGTTAGGCGTGAGAGCGCCAAAGCACGGCAGACCTCCAGTGACCAAGAGATTCTGTAATAGATTCGAAATTCAGTGAATGTACCAAACCTGCTTTCCTCTATAATCACCTTCTTTTTCTCTACGTAGCACTTTGCACTTTCACCACACAATATAGCTTGATCTTGCTTTTTAGTCGATTCTCCGCCGACTTGCAGTTATGTAATTTGGTATGTATTATGTAATACAGGGACACGTGGACTTCCACTAGAGTTTGGCACTATTGGCACAGGCACAACCGAAGTGTTTTGGGAGAAAAATGGAATTGATCCGCGTGTTCACCGTCGCTGTCGGCTTAAGCGGCATAGACGAGCTTTAACGGGACCCTTCCATGGAATTCGGTCTCGAGAGACGAAAAAGAACATTCGAGCAATTAAAGCTCCATATTCGAAGTAGCTGTTTTTAAAGCCTTGGTGTTCGAACTAATCAAGTTGGCGCGTGATTTGAATCTGCTTTATATCTGGGAAATTATTAGGGAATTTAATCTGGGTTTGCTTCACTCGCCACTACACTCTCCACCACCAGATTATGTCCCGGAGTGATCGACAGGGATCGTAAACGAAAAGAAAAGAAGGACAGTGAATTAGCGGTTTTGAATATCCTTTACGTGGTATACTCCCATTTTCATTCCTTTCTCGTTCGATAATTCGTAATAAACAGGACTTAGCTTTTTCGTTACTGTTGCTGTCACAAACACCTGCGCTAATTTATGGCTGAATTGTTTAGACGCGTTGCTTTGGGAGAAATTGCGAACGTTAACCTGATCTCCGACGTTGAATTGTATGTTTCTACTCCTCAAATTGTATACCCTCGCGTTGGTTGCATGAGCCTTTGCATTGTTGACCTTTGCTGCATACCTTGCCAACTGCAGAGCATCGGGGTAATTAACTCTAGAATCATCTGGTAGCAAGTTAAGTTTCCTGAGCAATTCGTAATCCTTGCCATTCAAAATCATGTTTTGCCCAAACGTAAGGAAGTAAGGAGAATATCCGGTGGTTGTATGTAGACTGGATCGAATAGCACCGTTAATCTCATTCAGTCGTTGATCCCAGGTGTGATCTTTCCCCAAGTACGCACGGATCGCCGCCAAAACCGATCGGTTGAAGCGCTCGCTTGCATTCGCTTGAGGCGAATAAAAAGCGGTACAAATATGTTTAATTGAAAATCGAGTTAGAAAAGCCTCAAAGAATCGTTTCACTGGACAGAGGAAATGGAATTTTGTACAATGATTTACGATTATTAATAATCCGATATTCCCTGCCTTTGAACGAGGGTATGGACCTAACAGATCCATGTAGAGTCGTTGAAGCGGTCTCTCTGATTGCATTGGCTTTCCCAATGGTGGTCGTAATACTATATTGGGACTTTTGGTCTGTTTACAAATGACACAATTATTCACATACTCTCGGATTTGAACCAACATCTTGGGCCAGAACAGGTATCTCTTAAGTTTTTCAACGGTTTTACCCATCCCGCCATGTGATGCGCTAGGAGAATCATGGGCTTGTTTGATAACACTACTGACTAGGCCAGAGGGTACCCATAATTTCCACGACTGGTGGTCAGATTCAGAATCTCCAATCGAAGCTTCGATGCGTTTGTATACATAGCCATCTGTCATTTTTAAATCTGGAAGTTTTTAAATAAAGATATTCCAACGAAGTGAAATCCTCGGACTCTAAATCGATGATCGGCCCTAGATCTATAAACTCATCTACTGACGATTCATTTTGCCTTGACAGAGTGTCAGCAATAACATTTTGTGAACCCTTCCGGTGTTCAATGCGAAAATCAAAACCCTGTAACTGTATAGCCCATCGCGCGAGCCTTCCAGACAAATCCTTTTGTCGCATCAACCACTGCAATGCTGCATGGTCGGTTATTACTAAAAATTCCTGGCCTTCTATGTAAGCTCGAAATTTCTTAATTCCCTTAATTACTGCTAGACATTCTAGTTCTGTAACGTAATAATTCCGTTGAGCTTTGGATAACTTAACCGACATGTATCCAATTGGCATTTCGAAGCCTTCTTCATTCTCTTGAGCTAGGACGCACCCGAGAACTAGCATCACACAATAAGATGAATTTCTTAGAAAAATCAGGAGTTCTGAGGCTTGGAGCTGATGTTAATCTTCGTTTCAATTCTTCAAAAGCATTGGTTGCGGTTTCATTCCATATTAAGGAAGTATTCTGTTTCTTAAGCATCTCGGTCAATGGATAGCTCACGGAGGCATAATTCTCGACGAAACGTCGATACCATCCGGATAAACCGATAAACCGTCGTAACTGCTTTAGCGTTATTGGGATTGGGAAGTCGTTGACTGCCTGAATCTTAAATGAATCAGTCTTGATCTGACCATCCGAAATTATGAAACCGAGATATTTAATCTCTCTCATGCAGAACTTAGATTTTCGAACGTTGATAGTGATATTCGCTTTTCTTAAGCATAGTGCGATTTCTTGCAAAAGAATCAAGTGCGAATCAAAGTCATCCGATAGAACAAGCAAGTCATCGAGATATACAAAAACTCGATTCCGTAAATGTGGGGGTATGACATGGTCCATTAAGCGGCATAAGGTGCATTTGTCAGACCAAATGGCATGACCTTATATTGGTACAGTGGACGATTCGGAACGGTAAACGCAGTATACGGTCGTGATGGCTCGTCCAATGGTATTTGCCAGAAAGCATGTTTCATATCAAGACCAGTTATATACCGCGCTGGAGGTAAACGGCTTAAGATCCTGTCAATATGTGGTAAGGGGTAAGCATCCTTCCTCGTGTATTTATTGATCTCGCGAGAGTCTAAACACAACCAAACCTTATCAACTTTTTGAACAAGAACACAATTACTACTCCAAGGACTGCAAGAAGGTTCTATCATATCGAGAGCTAACATGTTATCTACCTCAGCAAACATAAGTTTTTCGCGCGCAGGGGAGATTGGCCAGTGTCTTTGTTTAATCGCCTTAGCATCACCTACGTCGATCGAGTGCGAAATAATGCTGGTTCTGCCCAATCCGTCTCGTTCGTACGAAGGAAAAATTTCGACGACACCTTGCAGTCTCTCCTGCTCTTTACTAGAAAGTTTGTGTAACTTGGGTGAGCTTTCCTCATCCTCCGTGGGACCTATATCTAACTCAGAGACACTTTCGCTCATGAGTCGATCAGCAAGTTTAAATTTCCTAAAAAAGTCAATTCCTAAGAAAACCTCTTGGGTTAAGTTTGGTATGATGAAAAAATCTATACTTTCCGTGAGACTACGATATGTAATAGTCGCTGTGAAAATGCCCTCAACCGAGCATTTGGTTCCGCTGGCTGTTTTAACCCTTCCCGAACTAACAATTCTGTAGTGCATAGTCCGCGACAGGTTGGACAACTCGGTGAACTCTTAGGCCAATCGGTCAAACAGGAATGGTGAAATGGATGTTGACACGGTGTCGTGGCAAACATTTGATCTTTCTCAAGTTTATCGTGGCAAATGCGACAATAGCCATGCTGATTTAATGCAGTTTCAAAGCTATTATCTTTACTGGCCATACTTCCTCTTAATTAATTAATTTTTTTTTTTTTTTTTTTTTTTTTTTTTCAATCAGCAAAATATTTTTTGTCTTTTCCACAAACGCCAATTCTACATCGATGTGTAACTCCTCTCTTCTGCCTCTATGATTATTGAATTAAATGGATATTAAAGGTTCCTATTAGACTATGCTTGATACTCGTCGGGAACTCAAAGCTTCTCTAAGACCCGCCATTCCAAGTACCGAACAAGTCAGGTTCCTATAAAGTTGAAAGTGGTCGTGCGTCTGGTTGGGTCGATCAATACAAAATCCTGAATTGCAATCGCAAGTTCCACAGCTCAGATACACGGCACTAACATCTTTATTCTACGAAAATATTTTCTTCAGACATCTATACAGTTCACGCCGTCATTTCTTGGTAGACCAATCCCTACTCAGTCGAACTGAAATCTCCATTCCAAAAGCTGACTACACGTCTACACGATATACCGAATTTTCAAATTAACAGGCTAATGGATGTATTAACAGAGCTTAACCGTGAAGCACGAAGGTTACTCCAACCGTTCGGAATTATCCTCATCTGGAAATAATAGTATCTTTTCTACACTTTTCCGATTATAACACGTCTTCGGCCCGACGTTGGGCGCCAATTTATAATGTTACGGCTACGGGCTGGTTATATCTTGTTGGCAATGCAGCCTCAGCAGGAAAGGGAATCGGGGTTAGTGCACTATACTGCGCTCTGGGCTCAGCTCGCCGGATGGGGTCGGGGTCTTTCCTATCCCTATACTTCCTTGTTCTCGCCATATTATAAAAATTTAAGTGCACTTACACAGAATCTACTTTGATCAAAACAAAAAAAAAAAACAAATGTAATCAATCCCCGGTCGGCATAGATGGCAAGAAGGAATCCGGTAGTCGCGTATTCAATTTAGTGATCCTTAACTTCGACAGAATGGCTGTTATTTATTCCAAATTCATGTCAATTCAAAATAGTTCTATTAATCAAGATTCAAACGATTCATATATAACAAAAGGTTCATTAACTTAAGAATATAAAATACAATTCATAGCAAAACTGAGCCTTTTTACTCACGAAGGTCAACATTTCCATTCAATACGAAATTAATGATCATTACCAAATTCAAACACTTTCCTTGACGAGCTCGTTGGGCCCAATGAACTGCTTCGGTAGCTGTGGAACAATATTAATTATATAAAAATAGTAAAGAATTAAAGAATGATATTTTGGCCGACATTGCCAGAGTGAATCAAGGCTTAACATTGAGTGGATTAGGAAAGGACTTAAGACATATGATAAAGAAATTAATTCTATAGGAAAGATATTACTTAATATAACTGTATATGTTTATATGATTTTACATTTAAAGTCAAATTTAATTGCAGTGCAAACACAAGAATGCAAGCAAAAGAAAAGAACAAGACAAAGCAAAGAGAATGTCGATGATCAAATTAATGCACGTTTATATGTGTGTGCATACGCACGCATATGTCCGAATTCTCTTCGAACGAAAGCTCGCTCTTGGCGTGTGAGTTATCACGCTCTCCCTTTCATTACGCTGCACCGCTGCTATACCCTGCTATTTCGCGGGTATGTTCGTACTCACGAATCGATGATCACATGTTTACGACACAGGTCACCCCAAATTCCGATTCCTGATCTTGTATTCACATCTTCTGCACAATTTTAGCTGACATAAATTTCCACTTTAATTCCTAGGCGTTGTCGATTCCGCATCAAGGATGTTGAGTTGCATCTCGCAAGATACGATTAGAGGGCATTCAAAAGTCGATACAGATCGTTCGTACAACGGAAACGCTGGTAATTCGAAGCGGCCAAAAATAAGACACTAGAGGTTCCGTGGGGGGTTAGGCGTGAGAGCGCCAAAGCACGGCAGACCTCCAGTGACCAAGAGATTCTGTAATAGATTCGGAATTCAGTGAATGTACCAAACCTGCTTTCCTCTATAATCAACTTCTTTTTCTCTACGTAGCACTTTGCACTTTCACCACACAATATAGCTTGATCTTGCTTTTTAGTCGATTCTCCGCCGACTTGCAGTTATGTAATTTGGTATGTATTATGTAATACAGGGACACGTGGACTTCCACTAGAGTTCGGCACTATTGGCACAGGCACAACCGAAGTGTTTTGGAAGAAAAATGGAATTGATCCGCGTGTTCACCGTCGCTGTCGGCTTAAGCGGCATAGACGAGCTTTAACGGGACCCTTCCATGGAATTCGGTCTCGAGAGACGAAAAAGAACATTCGAGCAATTAAAGCTCCATATTCGAAGTAGCTGTTTTTAAAGCCTTGGTATGCGAACTAATCAAGTTGGCGCGTGATTTGAATCTGCTTTATATCTGGGAAATTATTAGGGAATTTAATCTGGGTTTGCTTCACTGGCCACTACACTATCTCTGATGCCATTGACATCAGCAACACGGCCACGGCTGTTGTCATTCAAGTGTTCTTATCAATTCTGATTTAATTTTACGCCCAATTAAGTGTGAAAAGCTTTTGATGTTGGGCACACGTGTTCGAGCGGCAAATGGATGCAGACAAGGACTCGCAGGGGCGCAGTCACACAAGCGTGAGCATTGAATATGCCACAGATACATATGTGGGGTCGGTCCATTGCTCGCACGAGTCCCAGTTAGGCTCTCACACTTGAATAAAGCCATTCCAGACATCAATCTTTTGATCCTTCCCTGGTTGGGCTATTTGTACTTACCGCTGCTTCTGTATCCACGCTGTGGCTTCCGCACCCGCTCTCACTGCTCCACGCTTTCACACACTTTCCGTATGCATCTCTCTTTCTCTCTCTTTGTGTATCTCTAACCATGGAACAACTTTCTTCTTATGACAGAGACAGACGTGGCAGATAGTTCCGCCAAGACATTATCCAATAATCTTTATCAACAGCCACAGCCAGCGCTGTGCCAGCTCCAGGTTAAGTTTGTTGGAAACTTTAGTCTGCATGACAGTCGATCCGATATCCCTGTGCATTTGGATTTGTTTGCAGGTAACGACAAGGCTCAAGACATTTTACTAATTAAATATCAATGTACTTTTCCTTCCATTTGCCTAATTTACCGCTGTCAACAGCAAGACAAACAATATTGTAGTCCAAAAGAGTGTACACTCTGGCCGCCCAGGGCTGTCACGCTACGATAAAATAAAAACAGCTGTGTCGTAAATGTGCGATTAAAAATTCAACGAAATATTTGTATCCTCGCGAAGCTTGGTTCTTGGAGATCAAAAAGGTCTTCCATATCCCGATGTCTCCGAAGATAGGGCTTATCCGAAGTCCCTTCAAAATAGAAGAGCGTAATCCGCTTTTACATTCAATCGGATTTAAATATAAACTCTATAGCGGCAGATATTCAAATTTATTTTCTTGAAAATCCTCACAGAAATTTAAATGATTAAATTCCAAGTGCTCTTAAAGATGGGAAACCGAACCAAACTGTCTTCTAGGGCCTGAAATTGTCCAACTCCTGATGGCACTTCAGGTGACGGCGTAAAACCCAAGCTCCGCCTGAGGGGGGCCAGGCGGGCCCATGGAGTGGGGCCATAAAACAATTTTGTTGTAAATTTACGATACCCCCGGCCATGTATGACAGAAGGTACATAAATACTCGAACACATAAAGGCACGGGGCAGGAGGCAGTCGACATTTTCTTTCCACCAAGAAATTAGCAAAGGATGGAGGGTAGGAAACGAAACGAGCTCCATTGCTCCACCATTCTTTTGGAGGAATAAATTAATTTATTGAATGAACAGATTGCATTTTAAATTTATTATACTTCCATAGTATTGATTTTGGGGCACATGAATTTCTCTTTACATGATAGAAAATTTAGGTGTTGGAGATTGACGTAAGGCTAATCCCGGTTTTTCACACTGGGCTTAACTTTGTATTATAATTGGACATCCCATCGTATTTATGTATATATTAAGCCTATGTTTTGTGTTTGTATGGGGGTTTCTTTCATTGTCCTCATCACAGGACAAGTGTCTTTTAATCAAATTACAATTGGGGTTAATTTAATAAACTCTCACTTTCTACCTTTCACAGGATCTGTTCTATCTTTCATGTGTGTCCTGTGGCTGTTTTAACTGTGGCTGGCGCTGTGCCACTTGCAAATAATTCACTTTCTTTTGCCTCTTGTAAAGAGTGTGCGGTGTGTGTGATTATGGGTTACGTGTTCGAGTGTCTGTATGCTACGGGTGTGGATGAACATTATTGGATTGCATTGAAAGAACTGGTAGCTTAGAAATAATGGATCGGCACTGGCGTTACGTTGCCTAAACGTAACGCCCAAGAAACCTAGTCCTCTGATCTACTATAATTGTTGAATACACGTTGCTTAATCAGACGCACCAACTGTGCATAATTTTGTAAATTTTTTTTTGGGAGATATTTCTTTAAACTTTTTTTTCTTGAGTTTTGCCATTTTTAAAGTCTATCAAACAAAATTTAGAACTGAACTGCGTAAAAGAAACAATTTAGAAGAACATTCACTTTAAATATGTGTGAACTTACTTGAGAACACGCGCGTGCTAAATACAGTTTTAAATTATTTTGTTCGACACTTCTCACTACGACTCTAAGAGGAATTTTAATTTTTATATTTAATTTTCCACTTTACATGAGCTCCGCTCGCTGGCACAATTTTCGAAAGGATGACTGTTCGGATTTTCACACTGAAAGTCGTCGCCTGCTCAAACCGGAATTCAAAGTGAAAAGCAGAGCTGTCTCCCGATTATAATCGGAGCGATATTCAGGGCTGCATTTCAATGTTGTATGGATGTAGATCAGATACTAATTACTGTACATTTTCGTATTATTAATGGTACTCCGAGAAGGTTGCGAAATGCCAAGTGTCAGTGCCAAAGGAGGCGGCTAAGCACGGAGGAGCCTCATCTTGGTGGGTTACTGCTGATGCAGTGTCATCTGGCATCGCACGTCTGGTGTGTGGGGGAGTGTTATTGTTTTGCCACTTTGTAGTCTGGATCGTAGAGAACTATTTTCGAACGGTTCAGTTCAGTAGGCAACCCTGAACTTCTTGCGAATCGATTGACAACTATATCCCTCGCCTGCTCACATGATTGATGCTGGCTTTCACTTTTTCGGCTAGAGCGCATTGACTTCCCCTGCATTTGGCCATCGCTGCCCACGCAGCATGGCACATCGAATATTCGCCAAAAAACTCTATCTCATTTTGCTTGTGACATATCTGAAATTTATTTTCGGTGCTGATGATGCCGCCCCGATGCTGTTGCTGTTGCTGTTGCAGCTGCATCTGCACCTCCGCCCACGCACTGCATTGACTCAGTTTGAGAGTGAAAATAAAAAAGAACAGTTGGCAAATACTGTATTTATAGAAAATGCAATATGCATGGAATCCGAATGAAATACGGAAACTCATTTGTAAAAAGCTACAATGCCTTGACCGGCTCCACCACCTCTTTTGTTGTCACTTACAGCAGCCGCAAGCGAACAAATTGGTTAACCTCCTTTTATTTTTTTCCTTTCCTTTTTTTGGTAGTACGAGTCCATATTTATGGTTCGTAAATATGAATGTGGGATTTTTGTCGAGCCATTACCAATTGGACGGCCATTTACGGCAGGCAAAGGCAGAGAGGAAGCAGAATTGTGGTCTTTTTCTAGTTTGAATTGCTTGTTGATTATTTGCTTGCTACATTTTAATTAACTGGATTTCGTTTCACAGAACGAATGTGTAACAGTAAGCTTTTGGCAGCGAGCACTGCTCTGAAATATTCTATCTATGCTCCAAGGGGATTTCATTTCCACTCGGTCGAATGCGAAATGTGGAAAAACTATTTTCGTCGACCCAAGAAAACTCATGAAAGTGTCAGTGAACTTTGGCGCAGACAAATCCGGCCGAGACGGACCCAGACGGCCAAGACCCAGACCACACAGGGTGTGGGTGTAGCTGTGGGTGTGAGGAGCATGTGACATTTTCAGAGCTGGGCCAACAAATGGGTTCAGCCTGGGCCTGGACCTACAGCAAAACATTTTGGCTTTCGCCATCCATAAATTTCCAGATCGAAACTTTGCTCTTCGGATTGCTTCGAGTTTATTGTACGTACTTTGGCCCCAGCAAATACGAGTATTTGAAGCCTTTGGCACGTACCTCTTTTATCCGAAAGTTGGCCCATTGAAGAGGCCTGGACTGGCACCAGCTGTTCATTTCTGTTAGGCCGTTGCCAAGTGGATTAGCGCAAATATTTTAAATTTCTGTTGGTCGGTCCACAGACAAGAGTGCTGAGAGGCTTTACTTTGCGGCTTAATTAAACTCAATTATAATCGTGTTGACACTTTTGTTATTCTGTATTCTGTAGTTGTTTTTGTTGGGGCGAAAGCAAATTAAAACTTCAAACATGATAAATGCCGAGTGCGAACAAAACTTCTGCTCCATTATGGATTGTTTTACCTGAAGATTAGTTGGGAATCTCGATTGCAATTACTCCAACGAATCTCATTGCCGGAGAGTGGTCCAACCACAGGAAATTTAATTGCTTTCGAGTGGGTTTCAATTACGCAAATTGCATTAGACATCACCACGCACGGATTCCCAATGAATCCAAACATATAGGACTCTTAGCTGTATATTATTTATGAATCGGATCAAGCTATCGGCCTTGCCAGCTGTACCTAGCCCAAGTTTTCCGCCAATCGGTGTAGGAATTCCCTCTTGCTGCATCGCAAAACATCACCAAATGTCAGAAAAGGGGTCCATTCTTTATCCTCCAAGGCTGCCGCACTTTGACCTGCCTGCTCTACTCAGGTGGAGGCTGGTGTGATTGATTTGATTGCTGTCACCGACTGGGATGACAATCCATCCAATTCAATGAGCTACTCACTTTCGCCTCGAGTTTGTCCTGGGTCTTCCAGCTGTCCTTTGAAGTCCTCGTCAGAGGTATCGCTCCCGGGCGAAATGAAAGTCGTTTACATTTTTTATCAACTTTAAGTGGAAGATTATGGAGGGCACTTCGTGCTGGTTTTCGTACAACTTACCCCTGGGAACGTTTTCATAATTTTCTACCTCCAACATTGCCATTCATTTCCCATTAAATGTGCCGTGCCCCAGGACGGCTCCCAGGACCCCCAGGGCGGCGGAAGATGTGTATTTATCCATTACCGTTGACGTTGCTGTCGACTCTCCTCTCCACTCGAATCACCCGGTTAAAATGTAATTATCCTGCCTGGGCTCGGCACTCCATGGCGTTGCATTCCACGTCTGAAATTCAGCCATGTCTTAATAGCCGGAAATCGAGTTGACTTGCCCTATGCCCTGGCCAAATGCATGTGGAATGAACTCGTTCGGAGAGTTATGGCTGTGAATTCAAGTTAATTGAATATCTATAGACGTGCATGGTGCCGAAGCAGAGGGCCTCGCATAATTGTCGGATCATTAAACGATAATGCAGGAAAATTGATGCCCGGCCCTTTTCCATTCCATTCCCCATTTTTGGGGGAAATTGAATTTCATAAACTTTCCGATGAAAAACAGGGTTGCGGGGGAGCCTCCCCAGGGAAGTTCCCAGCAGCAATTAGTGCGCCCTGTCTCGGGAGTGCCCGGCTTCGGAAGTGGCAGGAGCCCCGAGAAGCGGCAGGAACGTGGCCGAAGTCACCGACGTGCCGTGCCTTGCCGTGCCGTGCGTCAGCTGGGGAAAATCGAAACCAAAAAGTTTTTTTATGCTTAGAATGCCAGCGGAATTGCTGGAAGGAGGTGAAGTGGGAGCTGGGAGGCTTGGGGGCTTGGATGCTGGCAGGATGCGGCTCTCTCTGATGCCATTGACATCAGCAACACGGCCACGGCTGTTGTCATTCAAGTGTTCTAATCAATTCTGATTTAATTTTACGCCCAATTAAGTGTAAAAAGCTTTTGATGTTGGGCACACGGGTGCGAGCCGCAAATGGATGCAGACAAGGACTCGCAGGGGCGCAGTCACACAAGCGTGAGCATTGAATATGCCACAGATACATATGTGGGGTCGGTCCTTTGCTCGCACGAGTCCCAGTTAGGGTCTCACACTTGAATAAAGCCATTTCAGACATCAATATTTTGATCCTTCCCTGGATGGGCTATTTGTACTTACCGCTGCTTCTGTATCCACGCTGTGGATTCCGCACCCGCTCTCACTGCTCCATGCTTTCACACACTCTTCGTATGCATATTTATTTCTCTCTCTTTTTGTATCTCTAACCATGGAACAACTTTCTTCTTATGACAGAGACAGACGTGGCAGATAGTTCCGCCAAGACATTATCCAATAATCTCTATCAACAGCCACAGCCAGCGCTGTAGTATCCGCGCCGCGTGCCTACCTCCACCTCCAGCTCCAGGTTAAGTTTGTTGGAAACTTTAGTCTGCATGACAGTCGATCCGATATCCCTGTGCATTTGGATTTATTTGCAGGTAACGACAAGGCTCAAGACATTTTACTAATTAAATATCAATGTACTTTTCCTTCCATTTGCCTAATTTACCGCTGTCAACAGCAAGACAAACAATATTGTAGTCCAAAAGAGTGTACACACTGGCCGCCCAGGGTTGTCACGCTACGATAAAATAAAAACAGCTGTGTCGTAAATGTGCGAATAAAAATTCAACGAAATATTTGTATCCCCGCGAAGCTTGGTTTTTGGAGATCAAAAAGGTCTTCCATATCCCGATGTCTCCGAAGATAGGGCTTATCCGAAGTCCCTTCAAAATGGAAGAGCGTAATCCGCTTTTACACTAAATCGGATTTAAATAAAAACTCTATAGCGGCAGATATTCAAATTTAATTTCTTGGAAATCCTCACAGAAATTTAAATGATTAAATTCCAAGTGCTCTTAAAGATGGGAAACCCAACCAAACTGTCGTCTAGGGCCTGAAATTGTCCAACTCCTGATGGCACTTCAGGTGACGGCGTAAACGCCAAGCTCCGTCTGAGGGGGGCCAGGAGGGCCCATGGAGTGGAGCCATAAAAAAATTTTGTTGTAAATTTACGATACCCCCGGTCATGTATGACAGAAGGTACATAAATACTCGAACACATAAAGGCACGGGGCAGGAGGCAGGAGGCAGTCGACATTTTCTTTCCACCAAGAAATTAGGAAAGGATGGAGGGTAGGAAACGAAACGAGCTCCATTGCTCCACCATTCTTTTGGAGGAATAAATTAATTTATTGAATGAACAGATTGCATTTTAAATTTATTATA
Source organism: Drosophila miranda (assembly GCF_003369915.1). Taxonomy (NCBI): domain Eukaryota; kingdom Metazoa; phylum Arthropoda; class Insecta; order Diptera; family Drosophilidae; genus Drosophila; species Drosophila miranda. The sequence goes on along the minus strand of NW_022881636.1, from coordinate 1,395,555 downwards.
CTTCCATAGTATTGATTTTGGGGCACATTAATTTCTCTTTACATGATAGAAAATTTAGGTGTTGGAGATTGACGTAAGGCTAATCCCGGTTTTTCACACTGGGCTTAACTTTGTATTATAATTGGACATCCCATCGTATTTATGTATAAATTAAGCCTATGATTTGTGTTTGTATGGGGGTTTCTTTCATTGTCCTCCTCACAGGACAGGTGTCTCTTAATCAAATTACAATTGGGGTTAATTTAATAAACTCTCACTTTCTACCTTTCACAGGATCTGTTCTATCTTTCATGTGTGTCCTGTGGCTGTTTTAACTGTGGCTGGCGCTGTGCCACTTGCAAATAATTCACTTTCTTTTGCGGTTTGTGTGATTATGGGTTACGTGTTCGAGGGTCTGTATGCTCGGGTGTGGATGAACATTATTGGATTGCATTGAAAGAACTGGTAGCTTAGAAATAATGTATCGGCACTGGCGTTACGTTTCCTAAACGTAACGCCCAAGAGAACTAGTCCTCTGATCTACTATAATAATACACGTTGCTTAATCAGACGCACCAACTGTGCATAATTTTGTAAATTTTTTTTGGGAGATATTTCTTTAAACTTTTTTTTCTTGAGTTTTGCCATTTTTAAAGTCTATCAAACAAAATTTAGAACTGAACTGCGTAAAAGAAACAGTTTAGAAGAACTGAAAAAGCCGAAATGGAAACGAGTAGAAAAACGATTTTTCTTTTTTTGAACACCAAACGCTGGCACGGCCCTGTTCGATGCGATTCGGCTCTGATTGGTTCCGCTTCAGCTTGAGATCGGTCTGATTTGGCCAACTGATTTGGGGAAGCAGGAAAGCGCTCCCGATTTGCAATAACAACTAGTAATACACCCATATATACGGCATGATATATATGTAGGCAATGGTAAACGAAAGACAACTAGTATTCCCTGGGGGTTGGTGGTGTGGTTGTGTTGCGCCCATGTCGAGCAATCGGAACCCAGATAGGACTGGGCTGAGTTCCTTCGCTGAGGTGTGTGTGTGTGGTGTGGTGTGGTGCTGGTTTTTGTACGAACATATTTGCTTTCTAACTTATTTCGCAAATTGATTTTGATATTCCTAAATTCCGGGATCCTAACTGAATCCCTCTCTCCACGTCAAGGTCCCTCAAGTGTGCTGCTGTAGGTTTCTATGTATGTGTTCCAGGTGAAATGTGTTGACATGTGTGAGTGTGTGCGTGTGGGATGGGCTACCACTGCGCCGTTTCTATCTCCGGACTACGAACGCCGCTCAGTAGACAATGAGCAGGTTGTTCTCATTGAAGCCGGCGGAGTGTCCGGCGTTGCGTACAATGAAACAGGATCCATCGAAGTGCATGCGCTTCTCATTGCGACTACAAAGGACAGAACAGAACGGAAGTTAGCAGAGCAGGATGATAGGCGAGGGGGGGGGGGGAGGGGGAGGTTGAGAGCATCGGTTTGACACTCACCGAACAAACAGATGCGAGGTCTTGCCCAGAGAGGCAGTGCAATGGATGCCAGGTGTGGTCAAGGTGGCCGATCCATTGCCGGGACTGGTGCGAATAAAGCACTTGTTGTCCACACGAGTGACCTTCACCAGGCCATCGGCTGCCTGGGTGATGCGAAATCCGTTTATGTCATAGATTTCAGTGCCATCCTCGGTACAGGTGTAAGCTGAATTGGCAATCACGTCATGGGCTTCAGCCATATAAGAGGGACCATGGCGCGAGTCGACTGACTGCCGACGGGGTAATTGGCGCACTCCTTGGAAATGCCGCTGGTGATGGTGTTGGTGCCAACGGTGGCGCTGCTAGCGAGACTGGAGCTGCTGCCGCGATCCATGTGGCCCACGGAGTCCGTGCCGGAGGACAGCGAGATGTTGCTCATGCGTTGGGTCACCTGCCCCAGTCATGCCGACACGCAAGCTTGCTTGCTAAGGGAGGGGGATGAGAAGGCGAGAGGTAGTAGCGGAAGTTAGATCCGGAAGGAAATGAAGAGGTGAGGAAGTGAAAGTGCCAGAAAATAATTGAATACCGGCAGGAGAGAAAACGCCAGATACGAGAGAAAGTGTCAGCAGCGCAGAAATCGAATGACTTTGCAACTGTTGCTAACATTCTGTCGACATTCTGTTAACGCATGCATATACATACATACATACATATAAGTATTTACATACGTGTGTGCGTTTTTCCCAATTTGCATTTGATTTTTATAGAAATTAACCAAACTATTTTGAATAGTATTAGAAGAGAAGAGAAGAGGGGGGGAATAGAGAAGGAAAATTCGAATATTAAAGACGGAAAGTAAGAGAGCAATGGTGGAAAAGAGCGAGACGGAAAATAAGAAGGTCTGAAATAACAGGAGAGGGCAATGCCGAGCTGTTAAGACTGCGGCGGCTGTTAACTCGCTGTTGATACCCTGCTAGCGCGATGATGCGGCAGTTTTGTAAAACAAAATGTCTGAAAATTGAAGAAACTTTCACGAGCGCAAGATGTTGTTGATTTTGTCGTTCATCTGAGCACGCGACAAGAAGTCCTCGGCATTGAATATCCCCACACGGGCGCCCTTCGGGCTGCTTACTTGCGAGACCGGCTCCTGCTGGGAAGTCTCGCAGTCCGATGACTGGCACTGCGCCTCCTTGGTACTGACCTTGGGCTCAACGGACTTCGGCTCGGTAACCATTTTGATTTGGCAACTTTTTTCTTCTCGCTCTTTCTTTTCGTCAAGTGAGTTCACAAAACCGGCGTTTGTGTGTGCGTGCGTGTGTTCGTGTGTGCGGCAAATGCGAAATTTTTCACTTTAAATCTGTGTGAACTTACTTGAGAACACGCGCGTGCTAAATACAGTTTTAGAATACTTTGTTCGACACTTCTCACTACGACTCTGAAAGGAATTTTAATTTTTATATTTAATTTTCCACTTTACATGAGCTCCGCTCGCTGGCACAATTTTCGAAAGGATGACTGTTCGGATTTTCACACTGAAAGTCGTCGCCTGCTCAAACCGGAATTCAAAGTGAAAAGCAGAGCTGTCTCCCGATTATAATCGGAGCGATATTCAGGGCTGCATTTCAATTTTGTATGGATGTAGATCAGATACTAATTACTGTACATTTTCGTATTATTAATGGTACTCCGTGGCTTGAGTCTTGAGCTTCACAAAAAAATGGTTTACCAAATTACCAAACGGTTAAATGGTAAAATGTTTAATTCGTACACTGCTCATTTTCACCTTGTTCGATCCTTTCGGATTCCTGTAAAGAAAATTTACCAAATACAATTCGTTCACAGACTTGCATTAAGGCGCCGCACTGACGCTGATCTATCCACAAGCCTGGAAAAAAGTATTGACCCGTCATCGTTTTGGCCCAAAGTAACTTCATTCTGGTCGTGGCTATTTGTGGAATACTTCTGGCAGTCTTAATTTAATTTGGATCTCTTCCATAAACTGCGTGCACTGCAACTCTCTCTTCCCTAACTCCTCTCAAATCTGATTTCCTATAGATTATTAATTGGTACTTTGTATCGTTGCCAAACTAGAAATGGATTTAAGTCAGGTTGAATACATTTCCGTCGGCCTAATCCTATTTCCCGCTTTTAGAGTCGGACAAATGAAGTTTGCCAGCATCAAAGTCAAGCAAAATCGAATTAAGCAATAGGCGCCGCTCCCAACAGCATCAAGCAGAAGCTTTAAAGCATATTAGAAAATTGAAAAGTCAGCCAAAAGAGTTGCACTTGGCCATGTAAAAGTACTGTGCTGTGTGCTCGATGTTGGCATAAAACTGAAAGTTTCAATTTTCTGAAGTGCTCGCCTTGGCTCGAGAAGGTTGCGAAATGCCAAGTGTCAGTGCCAAAGGAGGCGGCTAAGCACGGAGGAGCCTCATCAGTGTATCGCATATCTGCTTCGTCAGTTGGAATTTCTGGCATCATCTTTACGTGAGGGTACACACTTGTGTCCTGGAATTTGCATGCAAAATATAATAGTGCTAGGTGCCCATTTATGTATGTACAAGCTAAGCTCTCTATAGCGGACCCATGGTTCCAGTAATTCAATCCGTACTATCCATATAGTGTAAGTAGCGAATGTGTACAGCTTTTGTTAGATGTTTGGTTCTACCCAAATTGTCGGATATGTGCGGATAATGCTGGGGGGCTGTTGACAAATTAGCCAAAATTTAGAATTTGGCAGGCCCTGAAGGACGCCCGTCCGCGCTGGTAGCAATGCAAATTAGCTGAGACATCGCACGTCTGGTGTGTGGGGGAGTGTTATTGTTTTGCCACTTTGTAGTCTGGATCGTAGAGAACTATTTTCGAACGGTTCAGTTCAGTAGGCAACCCTGAACTTCTTGCGAATCGATTGACAACTATATCCCTCGCCTGCTCACATCATTGATGCTGGCTTTCACTTTTTCGGCAAGAGCGCATTGACTTCCCCTGCATTTGGCCATCACTGCCCACGCAGCATGGCACATCGAATATTCGCCTAAAAACTCTATCTCATTTTGCTTGTGACATATCTGAAATTTATTTTCGGTGCTGATGCTGCCACCCCGATGCTGTTGCTGTTGCTGTTGCAGCTGCATCTGCACCTCCTCCCACGCACTGCATTGACTCAGTTTGAGAGTGAAAATAAAAAAGAACAGTTGGCAAATACTGTATTTATAGAAAATGCAATATGCATGGAATCCGAATGAAATACGGAAACTCATTTGTAAAAAGCTACAATGCCTTGACCGGCTCCACCACCTCTTTTGTTGTCACTTACAGCAGCCGCAAGCGAACAAATTGGTTAACCTCCTTTTATTTTTTTCCTTTCCTTTTTTTGGTAGTACGAGTCCATATTTATGGTTCGTAAATATGAATGTGGGATTTTTGTCGAGCCATTACCAATTGGACGGCCATTTACGGCAGGCAAAGGCAGAGAGGAAGCAGAATTGTGGTCTTTTTCTAGTTTGAATTGCTTGTTGATTATTTGCTTGCCACATTTTAATTAACTGGATTTCGTTTCGCAGAACGAATGTGTAACAGTAAGCTTTTGGCAGCGAGCACTGCTCTGAAATATTCTATCTATGCTCCAAGGGGATTTCATTTCCACTCGGTCGAATGCGAAATGTGGAAAAACTATTTTCGTCGACCCAAGAAAACTCATGAAAGTGTCAGTGAACTTTGGCGCAGACAAATCCGGCCGAGACGGACCCAGACGGCCAAGACCCAGACCACACAGGGTGTGGGTGTAGCTGTGGGTGTGAGGAGCATGTGACATTTTCAGAGCTGGGCCAACAAATGGGTTTAGCCTGGGCCTGGACCTACAGCAAAACATTTTGGCTTTCGCCATCCATAAATTTCCAGATCGAAACTTTGCTCTTCGGATTGCTTCGAGTTTATTGTACGTACTTTGGCCCCAGCAAATACGAGTATTTGAAGCCTTTGGCACGTACCTCTTTTATCCGAAAGTTGGCCCATTGAAGAGGCCTGGACTGGCACCAGCTGTTCATTTCTGTTAGGCCGTTGCCAAGTGGATTAGCGCAAATATTTTAAATTTCTGTTGGTCGGTCCACAGACAAGAGTGCTGAGAGGCTTTACTTTGCGGCTTAATTAAACTCAATTATAATCGTGTTGACACTTTTGTTATTCTGTATTCTGTAGTTGTTTTTGTTGGGGCGAAAGCAAATTAAAACTTCAAACATGATAAATGCCGAGTGCGAACAAAACTTCTGCTCCATTATGGATTGTTTTACCTGAAGATTAGTTGGGAATCTCGATTGCAATTACTCCAACGAATCTCATTGCCGGAGAGTGGTCCAACCACAGGAAATTTAATTGCTTTCGAGTGGGTTTCAATTACGCAAATTGCATTAGACATCACCACGCACGGATTCCCAATGAATCCAAACATATAGGACTCTTAGCTGTATATTATTTATGAATCGGATCAAGCTATCGGCCTTGCCAGCTGTACCTCGCCCAAGTTTTGCGCCAATCGGTGTAGGAATTCCCTCTTGCTGCATCGCAAAACATCACCAAATGTCAGAAAAGGGGTCCATTCTTTATCCTCCAAGGCTGCCGCACTTTGACCTGCCTGCTCTACTCAGGTGGAGGCTGGTGTGATTGATTTGATTGCTGTCACCGACTGGGATGACAATCCATCCAATTCAATGAGCTACTCACTTTCGCCTCGAGTTTGTCCTGGGTCTTCCAGCTGTCCTTTGAAGTCCTCGTCAGAGGTACCGCTCCCGGGCGAAATGAAAGTCGTTTACATTTTTTATCAACTTTAAGTGGAAGATTATGGAGGGCACTTCGTGCTGGTTTTCGTACAACTTACCCCTGGGAACGTTTTCATAATTTTCTACCTCCAACATTGCCATTCATTTCCCATTAAATGTGCCGTGCCCCAGGACGGCTCCCAGGACCCCCAGGGATGCGGAAGATGTGCATTTATCCATTACCGTTGACGTTGCTGTCGACTCTCCTCTCCGCTCGAATCACCCGGTTAAAATGTAATTTTCCTGCCTGGACTCGGCACTCCATGGCGTTGCATTCCACGTCTGAAATTCAGCCATGTCTTAATAGCCGGAAATCGAGTTGACTTGCCCTATGCCCTGGCCAAATGCATGTGGAATGAACTCGTTCGGAGAGTTATGGCTGTGAATTCAAGTTAATTGAATATCTATAGACGTGCATGGTGCCGAAGCAGGGGGGCCTCGCATAATTGTCGGATCATTAAACGATAATGCAGGAAAATTGATGCCCGGCCCTTTTCCATTCCATTCCCCATTTTTGGGGGAAATTGAATTTCATAAACTTTCCGATGAAAAACAGGGTTGCGGGGGAGCCTCCCCAGGGAAGTTCCCAGCAGCAATTAGTGCGCCCTGTCTCGGGAGTGCCCGGCTTCGGAAGTGGCAGGAGCCCCGAGAAGCGGCAGGAACGTGGCCGAAGTCACCGACGTGCCGTGCCTTGCCGTGCCGTGCGTCAGCTGGGGAAAATCGAAACCAAAAAGTTTGTTTATGCTTAGAATGCCAGCGGAATTGCTGGAAGGAGGTGAAGTGGGAGCTGGGAGGCTTGGGGGCTTGGATGCTGGCAGGATGCGGCTCTCTCTGATGCCATTGACATCAGCAACACGGCCACGGCTGTTGTCATTCAAGTGTTCTAATCAATTCTGATTTAATTTTACGCCCAATTAAGTGTGAAAAGCTTTTGATGTTGGGCACACGGGTGCGAGCCGCAAATGGATGCAGACAAGGACTCGCAGGGGCGCAGTCACACAAGCGTGAGCATTGAATATGCCACAGATACATATGTGGGGTCGGTCCTTTGCTCGCACGAGTCCAAGTTAGGGTCTCACACTTGAATAAAGCCATTCCAGACATCAATATTTTGATCCTTCCCTGGTTGGGCTATTTGTACTTACCGCTGCTTCTGTATCCACGCTGTGGATTCCGCACCCGCTCTCACTGCTCCATGCTTTCACACACTCTTCGTATGCATATTTATTTCTCTCTCTTTGTGTATCTCTAACCATGGAACAACTTTCTTCTTATGACAGAGACAGACGTGGCAGATAGTTCCGCCAAGACATTATCCAATAATCTCTATCAACAGCCACAGCCAGCGCTGTAGTATCCGCGCCGCGTTCCTACCTCCACCTCCAGCTCCAGGTTAACTTTAGTCTGCATGACAGTCGATCCGATATCCCTGTGCATTTTGATTTGTTTGCAGGTAACGACAAGGCTCAAGACATTTTACTTATTTAATATCAATGTACTTTTCCTTCCATTTGCCTAATTTACCGCTGTTAACAGCAAGACAAACAATATTGTAGTCCAAAAGAGTGTACACACTGGCCGCCCAGGGTTGTCACGCTACGATAAAATAAAAACAGCTGTGTCGTAAATGTGCGATTAAAAATTCAACGAAATATTTGTATCCCCGCGAAGCTTGGTTTTTGGAGATCAAAAAGGTCTTCCATATCCCGATGTCTCCGAAGATAGGGCTTATCCGAAGTCCCTTCAAAATGGAAGAGCGTAATCCGCTTTTACACTAAATCGGATTTAAATAAAAACTCTATAGCGGCAGATATTCAAATTTAATTTCTTGGAAATCCTCACAGAAATTTAAATGATTAAATTCCAAGTGCTCTTAAAGATGGGAAACCCAACCAAACTGTCGTCTAGGGCCTGAAATTGTCCAACTCCTGATGGCACTTCAGGTGACGGCGTAAACGCCAAGCTCCGCCGCAGGGGGGCCAGGAGGGCCCATGGAGTGGGGCCATAAAAAAATTTTGTTGTAAATTTACGATACCCCCGGCCATGTATGACAGAAGGTACATAAATACTCGAACACATAAAGGCACGGGGCAGGAGGCAGGAGGCAGTCGACATTTTCTTTCCACCAAGAAATTAGGAAAGGATGGAGGGTAGGAAACGAAACCGAGCTCCATTGCTCCACCATTCTTTTGGAGGAATAAATTAATTTATTGAATGAACAGATTGCATTTTAAATTTATTATACTTCCATAGTATTGATTTTGGGGCACATGAATTTCTCTTTACATGATAGAAAATTTAGGTGTTGGAGATTGACGTAAGGCTAATCCCGGTTTTTCACACTGGGCTTAACTTTGTATTATAATTGGACATCCCATCGTATTTATGTATATATTAAGCCTATGTTTTGTGTTTGTATGGGGGTTTCTTTCATTGTCCTCCTCACAGGACAGGTGTCTCTTAATCAAATTACAATTGGGGTTAATTTAATAAACTCTCACTTTCTACCTTTTACAGGATCTGTTCTATCTTTCATGTGTGTCCTGTGGCTGTTTTAACTGTGGCTGGCGCTGTGCCACTTGCAAATAATTCACTTTCTTTTGCCTCTTGTAAAGAGTGTGCGGTGTGTGTGATTATGGGTTACGTGTTCGAGTGTCTGTATGCTACGGGTGTGGATGAACATTATTGGATTGCATTGAAAGAACTGGTAGCTTAGAAATAATGTATCGGCACTGGCGTTACGTTTCCTAAACGTAACGCCCAAGAGAACTAGTCCTCTGATCTACTATAATAATACACGTTGCTTAATCAGACGCACCAACTGTGCATAATTTTGTAAATTTTTTTTGGGAGATATTTCTTTAAACTTTTTTTTCTTGAGTTTTGCCATTTTTAAAGCCTATCAAACAAAATTTAGAGCTGAACTGCGTAAAACACCAAACGCTGGCACGGCCCTGTTCGATGCGATTCGGCTCTGATTGGTTCCGCTTCAGCTTGAGATCGGTCTGATTTGGCCAACTGATTTGGGGAAGCAGGAAAGCGCTCCCGATTTGCAATAACAACTAGTAATACACCCATATATACGGCATGATATATATGTAGGCAATGGTAAACGAAAGACAACTAGTATTCCCTGGGGGTTGGTGCTGTGGTTGTGTTGCGCCCATGTCGAGCAATCGGAACCCAGATAGGACTGGGCTGAGTTCCTTCGCTGAGGTGTGTGTGTGTGGTGTGGTGCGGTGCTGGTTTTTGTACGAACATATTTGCTTTCTAACTTATTTCGCAAATTGATTTTGATATTCCTAAATTCCGGGATCCTAACTGAATCCCTCTCTCCACGTCAAGGTCCCTCAAGTGTGCTGCTGTAGGTTTCTATGTATGTGTTCCAGGTGAAATGTGTTGACATGTGTGAGTGTGTGCGTGTGGGATGGGCTACCACTGCGCCGTTTCTATCTCCGGACTACGAACGCCGCTCAGTAGACAATGAGCAGGTTGTTCTCATTGAAGCCGGCGGAGTGTCCGGCGTTGCGTACAATGAAACAGGATCCATCGAAGTGCATGCGCTTCTCATTGCGACTACAAAGGACAGAACAGAACGGAAGTTAGCAGAGCAGGATGATAGGCGAGGGGGAGGGGGAGGGGGAGGTTGAGAGCATCGGTTTGACACTCACCGAACAAACAGATGCGAGGTCTTGCCCAGAGAGGCAGTGCAATGGATGCCAGGTGTGGTCAAAGTGGCCGATCCATTGCCGGGACTGGTGCGAATCAAGCACTTGTTGTCCACACGAGTGACCTTCACCAGGCCATCGGCTGCCTGGGTGATGCGAAATCCGTTTATGTCATAGATTTCAGTGCCATCCTCGGTACAGGTGTAAGCTGAATTGGCAATCACGTCATGGGCTTCAGCCATATAAGAGGGACCATGGCGCGAGTCGACTGACTGCCGACGGGGTAATTGGCGCACTCCTTGGAAATGCCGCTGGTGATGGTGTTGGTGCCAACGGTGGCGCTGCTAGCGAGACTGGAGCTGCTGCCGCGATCCATGTGGCCCACGGAGTCCGTGCCGGAGGACAGCGAGATGTTGCTCATGCGTTGGGTCACCTGCCCCCAGTCATGCCGACACGCAAGCTTGCTTGCTAAGGGAGGGGGGATGAGAAGGCGAGAGGTAGTAGCGGAAGTTAGATCCGGAAGGAAATGAAGAGGTGAGGAAGTGAAAGTGCCAGAAAATAATTGAATACCGGCAGGAGAGAAAACGCCAGATACGAGAGAAAGTGTCAGCAGCGCAGAAATCGAATGACTTTGCAACTGTTGCTAACATTCTGTCGACATTCTGTTAACGCATGCATATACATACATACATACATATAAGTATTTACATACGTGTGTGCGTTTTTCCCAATTTGCATTTGATTTTTATAGAAATTAACCAAACTATTTTGAATATTATTAGAAGAGAAGAGAAGAGGGGGGGAATAGAGAAGGAAAATTCGAATATTAAAGACGGAAAGTAAGAGAGCAATGGTGGAAAAGAGCGAGACGGAAAATAAGGTCTGAAATAACAGGAGAGGGCAATGAGGTGATGTGGCAGTGCTGCTGTTGCCGAGCTGTTAAGACTGCGGCGGCTGTTAACTCGCTGTTGATACCCTGCTAGCGCGATGATGCGGCAGTTTTGTAAAACAAAATGTCTGAAAATTGAAGAAACTTTCACGAGCGCAAGATGTTGTTGATTTTGTCGTTCATCTGAGCACGCGACAAGAAGTCCTCGGCATTGAATATCCCCACACGGGCGCCCTTCGGGCTGCTTACTTGCGAGACCGGCTCCTGCTGGGAAGTCTCGCAGTCCGATGACTGGCACTGCGCCTCCTTGGTACTGACCTTGGGCTCAACGGACTTCGGCTCGGTAACCATTTTGATTTGGCAACTTTTTTCTTCTCGCTCTTTCTTTTCGTCAAGTGAGTTCACAAAACCGGCGTTTGTGTGTGCGTGCGTGTGTTCGTGTGTGCGGCAAATGCGAAATTTTTCACTTTAAATATGTGTGAACTTACTTGAGAACACGCGCGTGCTAAATACAGTTTTAGAATACTTTGTTCGACACTTCTCACTACGACTCTGAAAGGAATTTTAATTTTTATATTTAATTTTCCACTTTACATGAGCTCCGCTCGCTGGCACAATTTTCGAAAGGATGACTGTTCGGATTTTCACACTGAAAGTCGTCGCCTGCTCAAACCGGAATTCAAAGTGAAAAGCAGAGCTGTCTCCCGATTATAATCGGAGCGATATTCAGGGCTGCATTTCAATTTTGTATGGATGTAGATCAGATACTAATTACTGTACATTTTCGTATTATTAATGGTACTCCGTGGCTTGAGTCTTGAGCTTCACAAAAAAATGGTTTACCAAATTACCAAACGGTTAAATGGTAAAATGTTTAATTCGTACACTGCTCATTTTCACCTTGTTCGATCCTTTTGGATTCCTGTAAAGAAAATTTACCAAATACAATTCGTTCACAGACTTGCATTAAGGCGCCGCACTGACGCTGATCTATCCACAAGCCTGGAAAAAGTATTGACCCGTCATCGTTTTGGCCCAAAGTAACTTCATTCTGGTCGTGGCTATTTGTGGAATACTTCTGGCAGTCTTAATTTAATTTGGATCTCTTCCATAAACTGCGTGCACTGCAACTCTCTCTTCCCTAACTCCTCTCAAATCTGATTTCCTATAGATTATTAATTGGTACTTTGTATCGTTGCCAAACTAGAAATGGATTTAAGTCAGCTTGAATGCATTTCCGTCGGCCTAATCCTATTTCCCGCTTTTAGAGTCGGACAAATGAAGTTTGCCAGCATCAAAGTCAAGCAAAATCGAATTAAGCAATAGGCGCCGCTCCCAACAGCATCAAGCAGAAGCTTTAAAGCATATTAGAAAATTGAAAAGTCAGCCAAAAGAGTTGCACTTGGCCATGTAAAAGTACTGTGCTGTGTGCTCGATGGTGGCATAAAACTGAAAGTTTCAATTTTCTGAAGTGCTCGCCTTGGCTCGAGAAGGTTGCGAAATGCCAAGTGTCAGTGCCAAAGGAGGCGGCTAAGCACGGAGGAGCCTCATCAGTGTATCGCATATCTGCTTCGTCAGTTGGAATTTCTGGCATCATCTTTACGTGAGGGTACACACTTGTGTCCTGAAATTTGCATGCAAAATATAATAGTGCTAAGCTCTCTATAGCGGACACATGGTTCCAGTAATTCAATCCGTACTATCCATATAGTGTAAGTAGCGAATGTGTACAGCTTTTGTTAGATGTTTGGTTCTGCCCAAATTGTCGGATATGTGCGGATAATGCTGGGGGGCTGTTGACAAATTAGCCAAAATTTAGAATTTGGCAGGCCCTGAAGGACGCCCGTCCGCGCTTGTAGCAATGAAAATTAGCTGAGACATCGCACGTCTGGTGTGTGGGGGAGTGTTATTGTTTTGCCACCTTGTAGTCTGGATCGTAGAGAACTATTGTCGAACGGTTCAGTTCAGTAGGCAGCCCTGAACTTCTTGCGAATCGATTGACAACTATATCCCCTCGCCTGCTCACATGATTGATGCTGGCTTTCACTTTTTCGGCTAGAGCGCATTGACTTCCCCTGCATTTGGCCATCGCTGCCCACGCAGCATGGCACAGCGAATATTCGCCTAAAAATTCTATCTCATTTTGCTTGTGACATATTTGAAATTTATTTTCGGTGCTGATGCTGCCACCCCGATGCTGTTGCTGTTGCTGTTGCAGCTGCATCTGCACCTCCGCCCACGCACTGCATTGACTCGGTTTGAGAGTGAAAATAAAAAAGAACAGTTGGCAAATACTGTATTTATAGAAAATGCAATATGCATGGAATCCGAATGAAATACGGAAACTCATTTGTAAAAAGCTACAATGCCTTGACCGGCTCCACCACCTCTTTTGTTGTCACTTACAGCAGCCGCAAGCGAACAAATTGGTTAACCTCCTTTTATTTTTTTCCTTTCCTTTTTTTGGTAGTACGAGTCCATATTTATGGTTCGTAAATATGAATGTGGGATTTTTGTCGAGCCATTACCAATTGGACGGCCATTTACGGCAGGCAAAGGCAGAGAGGAAGCAGAATTGAGGTATTTTTATACCCGATACTCAAAATGAGTATCGTATATTAGATTTTTGGTAAAAGTGGATGTGTGTAACGTCCAGAAGGAATCGTTTCCGAACCCATAAAGTATATATATTCTTGATCAGCATCAATAGCCGAGTCGATTGAGCCCTGTCTGTCTGTCCGTCCGTCCGTCTGTCCGTCTGTCCGTCCCCTTCAGCGAATAGTGCTCAAAGACTATAAGAGCTAGAGCAACGATGTTTTGGATCCAGACTTCTGTGATATGTCACTGCTACAAAAATATTTCAAAACTTCGCCCCGCCCACTTCCGCCCCCACAAAGGACGAAAATCTGTGGCATCCACAATTTTAAAGACATGAGAAAACCAAAAACGTAGAATTGTAGAGAATGACCATATCTTTAAGACTGCGAAATCTGAATTGTATCGTATTATTATTATAGCCAGCATCAAGAAAACAATTTCATTTTTTCTCGCCCTGTCTCTCTCTAACACACACGTAGCATAGCCGGCTTTGCTTAGAGTAAAACATTAGCGCCTAGATCTCAGAGACTATAAAAGCTAGAGCAACCAAATTTGGTATCCACACTCCTAATATATCGGACCGAGACACGTTTGTTTCAAAATTTCGCCACACCCCCTTCCGCCTCCGCAAAGGACGAAAATCTGGAGATATTCAAAAATCTCAGAGACTATTAAGGCTAGAGTAACCAAATTTGGTATCCGTACTCCTGTTAGATCTTACTATAAAACGTGTATCTCAAAATTTCACCCCACCCCCTTCCGCCAACACAAAGGACGAAAATCTGTTGCATCCACAATATTGCACATTCGAGAAAACTAAAAACGCAGAAACATAGATAATGACCATATCTATCAGATTGCTGAATCTGGATCAGATCAGATCATTTTTATAGCCAATAGGAACAAATCAATTTGCAGTGGCTACGCAGCGCCCGACGTCACGCTCAGACTGATTTTCTGTCTCTCTCGCACGCACTCTTTGTCGTGTCGTTTAATATTAGCGGCGTCTGCCGGAGGAGAGCCATACTGACTTAGTATCAGGTATAACCGTAGAGTTGCGGTGTCCGCAGCAACTCACAACGTTCCCCCTCGTTCTAGTTTGAATTGCTTGTTGATTATTTGCTTGCCACATTTTAATTAACTGGATTTCGTTTCGCAGAACGAATGTGTAACAGTAAGCTTTTGGCAGCGAGCACTGCTCTGAAATATTCTATCTATGCTCCAAGAGGATTTCATTTCCACTCGGTCGAATGCGAAATGTGGAAAAACTATTTTCGTCGACCCAAGAAAACTCATGAAAGTGTCAGTGAACTTTGCCGCAGAAAAATCCGGCCGAGACGGCCCCAGACGGCCAAGACCCAGACCACACAGGGTGTGGGTGCAGCTGTGGGTGTGAGGAGCATGTGAAATTTTCAGAGCTGGGCCAACAAATGGGTTCAGCCTGGGCCTGGGCCTACAGCAAAACATTTTGGCCTTCGCCATCCATAAATTCCCAGATCGCAACTTTGCTCTTCGGATTGCTTCGAGTTTATTCTACGTACTTTGGCCCCAGCAAATACGAGTATTTGAAGCCTTTGGCACGTACCTCTTTTATCCGAAAGTTGGCCCATTGAAGAGGCCTGGACTGGCACCAGCTGTTCATTTCTGTTAGGCCGTTGCCAAGTGGATTAGCGCAAATATTTTAAATTTCTGTTGGTCGGTGCACAGAAAAGAGTGCTGAGAGGCTTTACTTTGCGGCTTAATTAAACTCAATTAAAATCGTGTTGACACTTTTGTTATTCTGTATTCTGTTGTTGTTTTTGTTGGGGCGAAAGCAAATTAAGACTTCAAACTTGATAAATGCCGAGTGCGAACAAAACTTCTGCTCCATTATGGATTGTTTTACCTGAAGATTAGTTGGGAATCTCGATTGCAATTACTCCAACGAATCTCATTGCCGGAGAGTGGTCCAACCACAGGAAATTTAATTGCTTTCGAGTGGGTTTCAATTACGCAAATTGCATTAGACATCACCACGCACGGATTCCCAATGAATCCAAACATATAGTACTCTTAGCTGTATATTATTTATGAATCGGATCAAGCTATCGGCCTTGCCAGCTGTACCTAGCCCAAGTTTTGCCCCAATCGGTGTAGGAATTCCCTCTTGCTGCATCGCAAAACATCACCAAATGTCAGAAAAGGGGTCCATTCTTTATCCTCCAAGGCTGCCGCACTTTGACCTGCCTGCTCTACTCAGGTGGAGGCTGGTGTGATTGATTTGATTGCTGTCACCGACAGGGATGACAATCCATCCAATTCAATGAGCTACTCACTTTCGCCTCGAGTTTGTCCTGGGTCTTCCAGCTGTCCTTTGAAGTCCTCGTCAGAGGTATCGCACCCGGGCGAAATGAAAGTCGTTTACATTTTTTATCAACTTTAAGTGGAAGATTATGGAGGGCACTTCGTGCTGGTTTTCGTACAACTTACCCCTGGGAACGTTTTCATAATTTTCTACCTCCAACATTGCCATTCATTTCCCATTAAATGTGCCGTGCCCCAGGACGGCTCCCAGGACCCCCAGGGCGGCGGAAGATGTGCATTTATCCATTACCGTTGACGTTGCTGTCGACTCTCCTCTCCGCTCGAATCACCCGGTTAAAATGAAATTATCCTGCCTGGACTCGGCACTCCATGGCGTTGCATTCCACGTCTGAAATTCAGCCATGTCTTAATAGCCGGAAATCGAGTTGACTTGCCCTATGCCCTGGCCAAATGCATGTGGAATGAACTCGTTCGGAGAGTTATGGCTGTGAATTCAAGTTAATTGAATATCTATAGACGTGCATGGTGCCGAATCAGAGGGGCCTCGCATAATTGTCGGCTCATTAAACGATAATGCAGGAAAATTGATGCCCGGCCCTTTTCCATTCCATTCCCCATTTTTGGGGGAAATTGAATTTCATAAACTTTCCGATGAAAAACAGGGTTGCGGGGGAGCCTCCCCAGGGTAGTTCCCAGCAGCAATTAGTGCGCTCTGTCTCGGGAGTGCCCGGCTTCGGAAGTGGCAGGAGCCCTGAGAAGCGGCAGGAACGTGGCCGAAGTCACCGACGTGCCGTGCCTTGCCGTGCCGTGCGTCAGCTGGGGAAAATCGAAGCCAAAAAGTTTGTTTATGCTTAGAATGCCAGCGGAATTGCTGGCAGGAGGTGGAGTGGGGGCTGGGAGCTGGGAGGCTTGGGGCTTGGATGCTGGCAGGATGCGGCTCTCTCTGATGCCATTGACATCAGCAACACGGCCACGGCTGTTGTCATTCAAGTGTTCTAATTAATTCTGATTTTTGGAGATCAAAAAGGTCTTCCATATCCCGATGTCTCCGAAGATAGGGCTTATCCGAAGTCCCTTCAAAATGGAAGAGCGTAATCCGCTTTTACATTAAATCGGATTTAAATATAAACTCTATAGCGGCAGATATTCAAATTTATTTTCTTGGAAATCCTCACAGAAATTTAAATGATTAAATTCCAAGTGCTCTTAAAGATGGGAAACCCAACCAAACTGTCGTCTAGGGCCTGAAATTGTCCAACTCCTGATGGCACTTCAGGTGACGGCGTAAACGCCAAGCTCCGCCTGAGAGGGGCCAGGAGGGCCCATGGAGTGGGGCCATAAAACAATTTTTGTTGTAAATTTACGATACCCCCGGCCATGTATGACAGAAGGTACATAAATACTCGAACACATAAAGGCACGGGGCAGGAGGCAGTCGACATTTTCTTTCCACCAAGAAATTAGCAAAGGATGGAGGGTAGGAAACGAAACGAGCTCCATTGCTCCACCATTCTTTTGGAGGAATAAATTAATTTATTGAATGAACAGATTGCATTTTAAATTTATTATACTTCCATAGTATTGATTTTGGGGAACATGAATTTCTCTTTACATGATAGAAAATTTAAGTGTTGGAGATTGACGTAAGGCTAATCCCGGTTTTTCACACTGGGCTTAACTTTGTATTATAATTGGACATCCCATCGTATTTATGTATATATTAAGGCTATGTTTTGTGTTTGTATGGGGGTTTCTTTCATTGTCCTCCTCACAGGACAAGTGTCTTTTAATCAAATTACAATTGGGGTTAATTTAATAAACGCTCGCTTTCTACCTTTCACAGGATCTGTTCTATCTTTCATGTGTGTCCTGTGGCTGTTTTAACTGTGGCTGGCGCTGTGCCACTTGCAAATAATTCACTTTCTTTTGCCTCTTGTAAAGAGTGTGCGGTGTGTGTGATTATGGGTTACGTGTTCGAGTGTCTGTATGCTACGGGTGTGGATGAACATTATTGGATTGCATTGAAAGAACTGGTAGCTTAGAAATAATGTATCGGCACTGGCGTTACGTTGCCTAAACGTTACGCCCAAGAGAACTAGTCCTCTGATCTACTATAATTGTTGAATACACGTTGCTTAATCAGACGCACCAACTGTGCATAATTTTGTAAATTTTTTTTTTTGAGATATTTCTTTAAACTTGTTATACCCGATACTCAAAATGAGTATTGGGGTATATTAGATTTGTGGTAAAAGTGGATGTGTGTAACGTCCAGAAGGAATCGTTTCCGACCCCATAAAGTATATATATTATTGATCAGCATCAATAGCCGAGTCGATTGAGCCATGTCTGTCTGTCCGTCTGTCCGTCCGTCCGTCTCTCCGTCCCCTTCAGCGCCTAGTGCTCAAAGACTATAAGAGCTAGAGCAACGATGTTTTGTATCCAGACTTCTGTGATATGTCACTGCTACAAAAATATTTCAAAACTTCGCCCCGCCCACTTCCGCCCCCACAAAAGACAAAAATCTGTGGCATCCACAATTTTAAAGATACGAGAAAACCAAAAACGCAGAATCGTAGAGAATGACCATATCTTTTAGACTGCAGAATTTGAATAACATCGTTATATTATTATAGCCATCAAGAAAACAATTTCAATTGCATAATTTTGTAAATTTTTTTTGGGAGATATTTCTTTAAACTTTTTTTTCTTGAGTTTTGCCATTTTTAAAGTCTATCAAACAAAATTTAGAACTGAACTGCGTAAAAGAAACAATTTAGAAGAACTGAAAAAGCCGAAATGGAAACGAGTAGAAAAACGATGTTTCTTTTTTTGAACACCAAACGCTGGCACGGCCCTGTTCGATGCGATTCGGCTCTGATTGGTTCCGCTTCAGCTTGAGATCGGTCTGATTTGGCCAACTGATTTGGGGAAGCAGGAAAGCGCACCCGATTTGCAATAACAACTAGTAATACACGCATATATACGGCATGATATATATGTAGGCAATGGTAAACGAAAGACAACTAGTATTCCCTGGGGTTGGTGGTGTGGTTGTGTTGCGCCCATGTCGAGCAATCGGAACCCAGATAGGACTGGGCTGAGTTCCTTCGCTGAGGTGTGTGTGTGTGGTGTGGTGCTGGTTTTTGTACGAACATATTTGCTTTCTAACTTATTTCCCAAATTGATTTTGATATTCCTAAATTCCGGGATCCTAACTGAATCCCTCTCTCCACGTCAAGGTCCCTCAAGTGTGCTGCTGTAGGTGTCTATGTATGCGTTCCAGGTGAAATGTGTTGACATGTGTGAGTGTGTGCGTGTGGGATGGGCTACCACTGCGCCGTTTCTATCTCCGGACTACGAACGCCGCTCAGTAGACAATGAGCAGGTTGTTCTCATTGAAGCCGGCGGAGTGTCCGGCGTTGCGTACAATGAAACAGGATCCATCGAAGTGCATGCGCTTCTCATTGCGACTACAAAGGACAGAACAGAGCGGAAGTTAGCAGAGCAGGATGACGGGCGAGGGGGAGGGCGAGGTTGAGAGCATCGGTTTGACACTCACCGAACATTGCCGGGACTGGTGCGAATCAAGCACTTGTTGTCCACACGAGTGACCTTCACCAGGCCATCGGCTGCCTGGGTGATGCGAAATCCGTTTATGTCATAGATCTCAGTGCCATCCTCGGTACAGGTGTAAGCTGAATTGGCAATCACGTCATGGGCTTCAGCCATATAAGAGGGACCATGGCGCGAGTCGCTGCGAGAAGTTCGGGAATTAAATCGAAATTAGAAAAATAAAAAGCGATGCAATTGGCCGGGGGACTCACTCATAGAACACTGCCAGGGTGTAGTCCTTGGTCAGATCAGTGAAAGTGTCGGTTGTGGTGCGCGTCCCGGCTGTGTCCACCAGGTAGATGAGAGCGCACGCCTCGCTGGTGAAGCTCACACCCTTGTACCACATCTTGGCATAGCGACTGTAATGGGAAGATAATTCAAAGGATTCAAAAGATGCCACGTTGGGGTAAGGGCCATTCCCACTCACACAAAGTTATTGCCCTTCATGCCGTCGTAGGTGACTATTTCGACTTTAGCGACGCTCTGCAAGATGCGTCCATTGGGGTGGATCAAAGCCGAGTTGCTGCAGTTGCGTGATAGAGCAACTGCCACCATGCTGCGCTGATTGAGCTGATTGGCAAGGCGGTGCGCCTTGTCCAGAGTCATGTCAATGCTGCCCCATGCAAAGAAAGATATTAACATTAGGGGTCGGTCTTAAAGAAGAGCCAAGGGGCTGGGGGCGTCCACACTCACCGCACGCCATCGCGGAGGCGCAACTGGATGGTGCCGTTCGTCATGGCAATGGGTCCAGAGCCGGGACATGCCGGCGGTGTGTGGTTCTCGAGCTCGAAGTTGCGTGTGCTGCTCACGCGTGCCAAGGCGTATGGTGGAGGGGGCATTGGAGACGGCAACTGTTGGGAATTTTGAGATTGAGCATAGAATCGGCTAGATTTACAGATATGCAGGAGCCCCTTACCAGGCAGTAGTTCTGCTCGTTGTCGAAGCCATAGGTGGGCGTGGCATTGTAGCGCCCTGTGAGTGCCTTGCCGTTGTGCGCCATTTTGCCAGCGTCTATTTCTTGCATATTCCCTGGCCCGTACTGGGGAGGGTTGGAAATGTGTATGCCCGGCAGTTGGACGTATGGACGGGCCGACTGACTGCCGACGGGGTAATTGGCGCACTCCTTGGAAATGCCGCTGGTGATGGTGTTGGTGCCAACGGTGGCGCTGCTAGCGAGACTGGAGCTGCTGCCGCGATCCATGTGGCCCACAGAGTCCGTGCCGGAGGACAGCGAGATGTTGCTCATGCGTTGGGACAGCTGCCCCCAGTCATGCCGACACGCAAGCTTGCTTGCTAAAGGAGGGGGGATGAGAAGGCGAGAGGTAGTAGCGGAAGTTAGATCCGGAAGAAAATGAAGAGGTGAGGAAGTGAAAGTGCCAGAAAATAATTGAATACCGGCAGGAGAGAAAACGACAGATACGAGAGAAAGTGTCAGCAGCGCAGAAATCGAATGACTTTGCAACCGTTGCTAACATTCTGTCGACATTCTGTTAACGCATGCATATACATACATACATACATATATGTATTTACATACGTGTGTGCGTTTTTCCCAATTTGCATTTGATTTTTATAGAAATTAACCAAACTATTTTGAATAGTATTAGAAGAGAAGAGAAGAGAAAAGGGGGGAATAGAGAAGGAAAATTCGAATATTAAAGTCGGAAAGTAAGAGAGCAATGGTGGAAAAGAGCGAGACGGAAAATAAGAAGGTCTGAAATAACAGGAGAGGGCAATGAGGTGATGTAGCAATGCTGCTGTTGCCGAGCTGTTGCGGCGACTGCGGCGGCTGTTAACTCGCTGTTGATACCCTGCTAGCGCGATGATGCGGCAGTTTTGTAAAACAAAATGTCTGAAAATTGAAGAAACTTTCACGTTATTGCTTGGAATTTCACTTACCGGCGATGGGTTGTTGGTGTAGACGGAGCGCTGGCGCACCCCGTTGGGCGGCTTGGTGGGCGAGCGCAAGATGTTGTTGATTTTGTCGTTCATCTGAGCACCCGACAAGAAGTCCTCGGCATTGAAGATTCCCACACGGGCGCCCTTCGGGCTGCTTACTTGCGAGACCGGCTCCTGCTGGGAAGTCTCGCAGTCCGATGACGGGCACTGCGCCTCCTTGGTGCTGACCTTGGGCTCAACGGACTTCGGCTCGGTGACCATTTTGATTTGGCAACTTTTTTCTTCTCGCTCTTTCTTTTCGTCAAGTGAGTTCACAAAACCGGCGTTTGTGTGTGCGTGCGTGTGTTCGTGTGTGCGGAAAATTGCGAAATTTTTCACTTTAAATATGTGTGAACTTACTTGAGAACACGCGCGTGCTAAATACAGTTTTAGAATATTTTGTTCGACACTTCTCACTACGACTCTGAGAGGAATTTTAATTTTTATATTTAATTTTCCACTTTACATGAGCTCCGCTCGCTGGCACAATTTTCGAAAGGATGACTGTTCGGATTTTCACACTGAAAGTCGTCGCCTGCTCAAACCGGAATTCAAAGTGAAAAGCAGAGCTGTCTCCCGATTATAATCGGAGCGATATTCAGGGCTGCATTTCAATGTTGTATGGATGTAGATCAGATACTAATTACTGTACATTTTCGTATTATTAATGGGACTCCGTGGCTTGAGTCTTGAGCTTCACAAAAAAATGGTTTACCAAATTACCAAATGGTTAAACGGTAAAATGTTTAATTCTTACAGTGCTCATTTTCACCTTGTTCGATACTTTCGGATTCCTGTAAAAAAAAATTTACCAAATACAATTCGTTCACAGACTTGCATTAAGGCGCCGCACTGACGCTGATCTATCCACAAGCCTGGAAAAAAGTATTGACCCGTCATCGTTTTGGCCCAAAGTAGCTTCATTCTGGTCATGGCTATTTGTGGAATACTTCTGGCAGTCTTAATTTAATTTGGATCTCTTCCATAAACTGCGTGCACTGCAACTCTCTCTTCCCTAACTCCTCTCAAATCTGATTTCCTATAGATTATTAATTGGTACTTTGTATCGTTGCCCAACTAGAAATGGATTTAAGTCAGCTTGAATACATTTCCGTCGGCCTAATCCTATTTCACGCTTTTAGAGTCGGACAAATGAAGTTTGCCAGCATCAAAGTCAAGCAAAATCGAATTAAGCAATAGGCGCCGCTCCCAACAGCATCAAGCAGAAGCTTTAAAGCATATTAGAAAATTGAAAAGTCAGCCAAAAGAGTTGCACTTGGCCATGTAAAAGTACTGTGCTGTGTGCTCGATGGTGGCATAAAACTGAAATTTTCAATTTTCTGAAGTGCTCGCCTTGGCTCGAGAAGGTTGCGAAATGCCAAGTGTCAGTGCCAAAGGAGGCGGCTAAGCACGGAGGAGCCTCATCAGTGTATCGCATATCTGCTTCGTCAGTTGGAATTTCTGGCATCATCTTTACGTGAGGGTACACACTTGTGTCCTGGAATTTGCATGCAAAATATAATAGTGCTAGGTGCCCATTTATGTATGTACAAGCTAAGCTCTCTATAGCGGACACATGGTTCCAGTAATTCAATCCGTACTATCCATATAGTGTAAGTAGCGAATGTGTACAGCTTTTGTTAGATGTTTGGTTCTACCCAAATTGTCGGATATGTGCGGATAATGCTGGGGGCCTGTTGACAAATTAGCCAAAATTTAGAATTTGGCAGGCCCTGAAGGACGCCCGTCCGCGCTTGTAGCAATGAAAATTAGCTGAGACATCGCACGTCTGGTGTGTGGGGGAGTGTTATTGTTTTGCCACCTTGTAGTCTGGATCGTAGAGAACTATTGTCGAACGGTTCAGTTCAGTAGGCAACCATGAACTTCTTGCGAATCGATTGACAACTATATCCCCTCGCCTGCTCACATCATTGATGCTGGCTTTCACTTTTTCGGCTAGAGCGCATTGACTTCCACTGCATTTGGCCATCGCTGCCCACGCAGCATGGCACAGCGAATATTCGCCTAAAAATTCTATCTCATTTTGCTTGTGACATATTTGAAATTTATTTTCGGTGCTGATGCTGCCACCCCGATGCTGTTGCTGTTGCTGTTGCAGCTGCATCTGCACCTCCTCCCACGCACTGCATTGACTCAGTTTGAGAGTGAAAATAAAAAAGAGCAGTTGGCAAATACTGTATTTATAGAAAATGCAATATGCCTGGAATCCGAATGAAATACGGAAACTCATTTGTAAAAAGCTACAATGCCTTGACCGGCTCCACCACCTCTTTTGTTGTCACTTACAGCAGCCGCAAGCGAACAAATTGGTTAACCTCCTTTTATTTTTTTCCTTTCCTTTTTTTGGTAGTACGAGTCCATATTTATGGTTCGTAAATATGAATGTGGGATTTTTGTCGAGCCATTACCAATTGGACGGCCATTTACGGCAGGCAAACGCAGAGAGGAAGCAGAATTGTGGTCTTTTTCTAGTTTGAATTGCTTGTTGATTATTTGCTTGCCACATTTCAATTAACTGGATTTCGTTTCGCAGAACGAATGTGTAACAGTAAGCTTTTGGCAGCGAGCACTGCTCTGAAATATTCTATCTATGCTCCAAGGGGATGTCATTTCCACTCGGTCGAATGCGAAATGTGGAAAAACTATTTTCGTCGACCCAAGAAAACTCATGAAAGCGTCAGTGAACTTTGGCGCAGACAAATCCGGCCGAGACGGGATGCACTGGCTGCACAGCTGAAGAGTGTTGCAATCGTTGACGTCATAGCAGTTGGAACAGTGGCGTCATCAGGCGGCAGAAGTAGAAGAGGCACGCAGCCAGATTGATGGGTAACTTGTGGCATAATTCAAATGGTCTTAAAAATCCATTCTTAATGTGTTTCGCCTTCGCTATTAAATCCTTTTTCATTTGCATTAAAAACAATTAGCGCCCGCGACGCCACTTTCCTTTGTCGACAGCGGTAGACGGAGCGGGGGGAGCGGGGGAGCCTTGCCTCCGGTTTGGGAGGGGGAAAATTAATTGATTGTCAAGATGAGGCAGCGGCAACAAATAAATGTGTCTGGTCATTCAGCAGGCGATATTTGTTGCCACACACTCGCATATAGAGTAGATAATGCCGCGTCGTCTGTCAGCTATGAAATTACATTCACACATATCCGTGTACACACACACACGTACAAGAAGGACAAGTGTGAAGTGAGAAAGTGCGGTCGCGTTTTCCTGGTGCTCCCGCGCGGAAGGCTATTTAGCCAAGTGTCTGCAGGAAAAAAGTGAAACCGGTGAATAGACAGACCCACACGTGTGGCCGGTACATACCGAGGAGATTTGCAAGGCAGGCGAGGCCGCATGTCCAATTCCAGACGGCAGGAAGGCGAAATGCGTCCCCCCTTGGTCCACCTGACCAAGGGGGGGGGGGGGGGGTGGTGAGTTTGCCCTCCTTTGTTGTTCTCCCTGCTCTTTCAGCACTCGATATTCTTTGTTGTTTTAATTGTAACTTTTCACTCTTTGGCCCGGCCGTCTTGCTCTTGTTCTTCACTGCAAGTGTTACTCGTCAGGCCAGCTGTTCGATATATCAGCTGCCGACCAGTGCACTGCAGCGGAACCAATGAGCCACCGGCAGAGGGCGTGCTCATGCTGATCTAGGATTATCTACTCCAACATCTGCTACACCTACATGTAGCATAGATTATGTTCCCCCACCAGAGGCCGCCACCGTATTAAGGTGGCTACACAGTGCCAAAATTAAGTTTTTGGACTCTGTACTATTGGTGATATGGGACGTACTAGGAGGCAGTCGTACTAAAGGTAGTGGAACCTAATAATAGTAACCACCACGGCGAGCCGCTGCCTGTCGCAGGAGGCGACAAAACACGGCATCAAGGCCGAGTCCAGTACAGCCTTGATTATAAAACTGGAAACACCGGCACGGAAAGACGTTTTTGGGCTGACGGCGTCAGTATTCTAGAACTTCAGTAAGCGGAGTGAAATCCTGCTGAAATAGCTTCTAGGCTAATGCTGAGGCCGCCCCCGTCCCGTTAAAAACTGGCAGTTCTCCTAGGTACGCTTCCTGATTCGTCGCCATTAAGTTGGTGGTGCAGGCTCGGTTGAGCAACGCTCCCGACTAGCGCGGATCCGGCTCTGAACTCTTGACCCCGTGAAGGCAAGAGTCAACCCTAGCATGGCCTCACTGCTTGCATAGACAACCATGGGATTAATAACGCGACTGCGCAAGCGAACAGGAACAACGACCCGGGAGTTGGGACCCATTAGAATGGAAACACCACAATCACAACCAAAAATTACAGAGGACGAAAACGCATTCACGAGGAGTGCAAGGATGGCAAGATCACCGGTGGAGGTGAGACCTGCGGGAGAAGCAGCAGCAGCAGTCCAGGAGCGGACTCAAAAAGATCGGAACAAAAAAGAACTACAACAGAAGGAGCAGACCCAGATGGAGCAGACCCAGATAGGGCAGACCCAAACGGAGCAGACCCAGAAGGGGCAGAGCAGCACGGCAGCACGGCGCTGCCCGAGATCGCGGCAGGAAATTGCAAAGCTGGTGGAGATGCTGGAAGACGGGAAGAGGCGCTCCGTCCAGCAGCCGATGAGGGACTCCATTGAAAGCATCCCAGCGCTCTACGAGCTGGTGGCCATCCAGCTTCATGACGATAGGGCAAAGGCGGTGATCCGTACCCACCAGTCCTCCCAAACTTCGCCGTTGTTTAGGACAGCGGTGGAGGCAAAAAGGAAGCAGGAAAATGGGAAAGCACCGAAAAACAAGAGGAGCAAAGGGGTGGACACCCAGACGAAAACCTGCGCGGTTGGAGTGGATGCGAAAACTCCAACTCCAGGAGATAACGACACAGGGGAGACACCGACGGCGCCTCCGAACAGGGAGTGGAGGAAAGTTGAAAGAAGGCCGAGAGTAAGGAAGCCGAAGCCTTCTAGGGTGATGACGGAGAAGGCACGCCCGGATGCCATCATCATAGCGGCGAAAGACCCGAGCAGCTACGCAGAGATTCTGCGAAAGGTAAAAGGAGACGAGAAGCTACAAGGGCTAGGAGAGGCGGTGGCAAGAATCCGCCGCACCCAAAAGGGGGAACTCCTGCTCCAGCTCAGCAAATCAGGAGAGGAAACCTCGTCCTTCCAGAGTCTGGTCGGCGAGTCGCTAGGTGACGCAGCAGAGGTCCGCGCCCTCCAACAGCGAGTCATCGTTGAATGCAGCGACTTGGACGAGGTGACCACCAAGGAGGAGATAAGGGACGCCCTCATGTCCCAGGTCCAGTTGGCAAACGTGGCACTGGCCGACATATCAATAAGGAGAGGGTACGGACAGACGCAGATTGCAACTGTCCGACTTCCGACAGAGGACGCCCGCAGGGCACTCAAAATAGGAGGACTGAAGGTCGGCTGGGTAAGAGGCAGACTTAGGGAAAGGGTCAGCGTCACCAAATGCTTCCGCTGCATGGAGTTCGGCCACATGGCCAGACAGTGTAGGAGCGATGTAGATCGCTCTAAGCTGTGCCGGAGATGCGGGAAGGAGGACCACCTTGCAAAAGACTGCGACAAGGAAGACTTCTGCAAGGGAAAGAAGGAAGATTGGAGGCATATCGCAGGAAGCGGCAGGTGCCCCCTCTTTAGACAGGCACTTGCAAAGAGGATAGGATGAGGTGCATGCAGCTGAACCTTAACCACTGCAAGGCGGCACAGGCACTACTGAGCCAAGACGCCAGGGAGAGGAAACCGGACGTGGTCATCGTATGCGAACCAAACAAACCGGTGCCAGGCAGCGGTTGGGCACAAAGTAAGTGCAGGAAGGCCGCGATCTGGGGCGTCGAGACCCCGCCGCTCGATGTGGATTCGTCAGAGGAGGGCTTTGTAAGAGCTAGACTCAAGGGTGTAACTTTCTACAGTTGTTACGCACCGCCGAGTTGGGACCTGTCGCGTTTCCAAACTATGTTGGAACACATTGCGGAAGACACTCGTGGGAGGACACCCTTCGTCATCGCAGGGGACTTTAATGCATGGGCCGTCGAATGGGGCAGCAAAGAGACCAACGCAAGAGGGTACTGCCTACTGGAGCAGTTCTCGTCTCTCGACGTCGGACTGGCAAACGACGGGAAAAAGATGACCTTCTGCAGGGCGGGAAGATCCTCTATAATAGATCTGACCTTTCTGAGCAGTTCGCTATGTAGACATTCCACCTGGAGAGTGGGTGACGAATTCACATTTAGCGACCACCAGGCGATACACTTTGAGCTCGGACAGCGCAACAGAGTCCCCAGGAAGCCAAAAACAACGGGTCCAAAGTGGAAGGATAGTCTACTGGACGTCGCAGCCTTCTCGGACTCCTTCAGGCAACACGAGTGGAACCTAGCTGGTATCTCAGCGGAGGAAGCGGCACGGGAACTGATGCAGAGGATAGCCGACGCATGCGACCAGTCCATGCCAAGGAGGAAGCCGTCCCTACGAGGAAGACCTTGCTACTGGTGGACGCAGGAAATAGGCGAGCTTAGAAGGGCTTGTCTCCGAGTGCGGCGGCGTGCCCAAAGAGCGAGAGGCCGCTACGCCTTCGAAACCAGGCAAGAGGAATTTCGCACGGCAAAACACGGGCTGAAGGTGGCCATCAAGAAGAGTAAGAGCGACTGCTTCCGCCACATATGCGACGAAGCGGAGGTAGACCCCTGGGGTACTGCTTATAAAGTAGTCACCAAAAGGATCAGAGGAATAAGCACTCCTACCCCGACGTGCCCGCAACTGCTGCATAGGATTGTGACAGCGCTGTTCCCCAGGCACCCGCAGAAGGAAGAAACTAACCTGGACCAGGAGGAACCACCATACGAGCCAGTATCTACACTGGAGGTCATAGAAGCAACCAGGAGAGTTGGCGCCCGGAAGGCACCAGGGCCGGATGGAATACCCAACAAGGCCCTAAAGCTCGCAGTGGCCACCCGACCGGAACCCTTTGCGGAGACTTTCAACAGTTGCCTCAGGGAGGGAACATTCCCAAAACGATGGAAGAGGCAGCGTCTAATTCTGCTGCCCAAAGGCAACAAGCCAGCAGACGATCCATCGGCGTACAGACCAATCTGCCTGTTGGACACGGTGGGCAAGCTGCTTGAAAGAGTGCTGTACAACAGGCTTCTAGAGTTCGTGGAGGAAACAGAAGCACTCTCAGAGGCGCAATATGGATTCCGGAAATCCCGCTCGACCGTGGACGCCATCATGGCGGTAGTTAGCATCGCAGCGAAGGCCATAGAAGAAACAAGATGGAGGTGGGGCACCAAGGAGTACTGTGCCATCGTGACGCTGGACATCCGAAACGCTTTCAACTCGGCCAACTGGTCAAGGATCGAGACGGCGTTGTACCGAATCGGGGTACCGGTATACCTTCTGAGGATGATCTCCAGTTACTTCTCGGACAGGGTGCTGGGCTACGAGACGGACCAAGGAGAGATAGCGTACGAGGTTACGGCAGGAGTCCCGCAAAGATCAGTCTTGGGGCCGCTCCTGAGGAACCTCATGTACGACAGCGTGCTTAGACTGCAGCTACCCCCAGGTTGCCAGCTAATCGGTTTCGCTGACCACCTGGCCCTAGTCGTTGTAGCTAAGGAGGTCCAGAAAGTCGAATTGGTAGCCAATACAGCTATTGATCTAATTTCTGGATGGATGCGGGAAGCCGGTCTGGATCTGGCTGGCCACAAGACGGAAGCAGTCCTCATCACGAGCAGGAAGAAGACGGAGTACGCCACAGTGCAAGTAGGAGCAGACTTGATAAAATCGCAAGACTCCATCAAGTATTTGGGAGTGATGTTGGACAACCGCCTAACCTTCCGCTCGCATGTGGAGTATGCTAGCCAGAAGGCAGCGAGGACGCAAGGAGCTCTCTCCCGCATGCTTCCAAATGTTGGTGGACCAAAGACTGGATGCCGAAGACTGATGGCAAGCGTAGTGTCCTCCATCCTTCTCTACGCAGCGCCAATCTGGGCGGCAGCGGTCATAAACAACCAAAGCCTGCGAAGGAAGTTAGCTGCTCCATACAGGCTAGCCGCGCTGAGGGTCATCTCGGCTTACAGGACTGTGTACGAGGACGCAGCACTAGTCCTAGCGGGTATGATACCCGTGGACATACTGGCCAGGGAGATGAAAATAGTGTACGAAAAGAGTACGGCGCAGGGAACCATAGGCGGCACGGCGGCCATCCGCAATACAGCGCGACAGGCCTCCATCTCAAAGGGAGGTGGACGCATAAATTGATCAATAGCGCGAAGGAGTGGATCGGAAAGAGCAGAGGCAATGCGGACTACCACATATCGCAATTCCTAACCGCGCATGGGGGCTATCGTAGCTACAAGTGTACATGGAGCTTCACACACAGCAGCTGATCGCGCCGCCAGACAGGTGATCGCGTAGAGTTGCCACACGGTCGGTGTTGCCAGACAGCCCCGATCGACCCAGGGCTGCCAGAGTGTTGGAGAGAGCTGGAGTTGCCGTTGTCCCTCCCAACGGAGGGAGATTTTAATTTCGAAATTCAAATTCTAAAGTAAACAATAGGAATGGAGGAGGATGAAAAGCTCGCCTTCAGGAAGGATAGCATGCTCGCCCGATCGCCGGCACCCGAGCCATCTCCATCTCCAGCAGCAGCGGCGCAGAGTCGGGACCTTGACTCTAGGGAGACCCCTTAGAGGGTTCGGGACCCAGCCAGCCCGGGAAGTTCCCAGAGGCAAACGCCGTCCAAGAAGAGCAAGGCCCACCAGGAGGCTACCTGCCTTGAGAACCTCTCGGAGCTGGGAAAAATCCTTGATGAGGTTCAGACCAGGATGATGGACAAAAATACGCGCCACATCAACATGGCCACCAGAGCACTGTTCGTGCGCATGAAGGAGCTGCACTCGAACATCATCGAATCGAGCCAAGAGGCTGCAGCGGGTAGAAGCGCGCTGCAGGAAGGCTCCGACGCCCAAGGCCTGTGCCCGAAATGCTCACAGAGCACGCGGAGCGCAGACAAGGAGCAGCAGACAACGACCGTCTGGAGGAAAGATGCCGCAGTGCAAACCGAACCGTGGCGTTGACTTAGCCAGCCATCCGTGGCCGATGGTCCAATGGGGGAGCCGGGATAGGAGGACTGAAGGTCGGCTGGGTAAGAGGCAGACTTAGGGAAAGGGTCAGCGTCACCAAATGCTTCCGCTGCATGGAGTTCGGCCACATGGCCAGACAGTGTAGGAGCGATGTAGATCGTTCTAAGCTGTGCCGGAGATGCGGGAAGGAGGACCACCTTGCAAAAGACTGCGACAAGGACCCCCAGTGCATGTTCTGCAAGGGAAAGAAGGAAGAATGGAGGCATATCGCAGGAAGCGGCAGGTGCCCCCTCTTTAGACAGGCACTTGCAAAGAGGATAGGATGAGGTGCATGCAGCTGAACCTTAACCACTGCAAGGCGGCACAGGCACTACTGAGCCAAGACTCCAGGGAGAGGAAACCGGACGTGGTCATCGTATGCGAACCATACAAACCGGTGCCAGGCAGCGGTTGGGCACAAAGTAAGTGCAGGAAGGCCGCGATCTGGGGCGTCGAGACCCCGCCGCTCGATGTGGATTCGTCAGAGGAGGGCTTTGTAAGAGCTAGACTCAAGGGTGTAACTTTCTACAGTTGTTACGCACCGCCGAGTTGGGACCTGTCGCGTTTCCAAACTATGTTGGAACACATTGCGGAAGACACTCGTGGGAGGACACCCTTCGTCATCGCAGGGGACTTTAATGCACGGGCCGTCGAATGGGGCAGCAAAGAGACCAACGCAAGAGGGTACTGCCTACTGGAGCAGTTCTCGTCTCTCGACGTCGGACTGGCAAACGACGGGAAAAAGATGACCTTCTGCAGGGCGGGAAGATCCTCTATAATAGATCTGACCTTTCTGAGCAGTTCGCTATGTAGACATTCCACCTGGAGAGTGGGTGACGAATTCACATTTAGCGACCACCAGGCGATACACTTTGAGCTCGGACAGCGCAACAGAGTCCCCAGGAAGCCAAAAACAACGGGTCCAAAGTGGAAGGATAGTCTACTGGACGTCGCAGCCTTCTCGGACTCCTTCAGGCAACACGAGTGGAACCTAGCTGGTATCTCAGCGGAGGAAGCGGCACGGGAACTGATGCAGAGGATAGCCGACGCATGCGACCAGTCCATGCCAAGGAGGAAGCCGTCCCTACGAGGAAGACCTTGCTACTGGTGGACGCAGGAAATAGGCGAGCTTAGAAGGGCTTGTCTCCGAGTGCGGCGGCGTGCCCAAAGAGCGAGAGGCCGCTACGCCTTCGAAACCAGGCAAGAGGAATTTCGCACGGCAAAACACGGGCTGAAGGTGGCCATCAAGAAGAGTAAGAGCGACTGCTTCCGCCACATATGCGACGAAGCGGAGGTAGACCCCTGGGGTACTGCTTATAAAGTAGTCACCAAAAGGATCAGAGTAATAAGCACTCCTACCCCGACGTGCCCGCAACTGCTGCATAGGATTGTGACAGCGCTGTTCCCCAGGCACCCGCAGAAGGAAGAAACTAAGCTGGACCAGGAGGAACCACCATACGAGCCAGTATCTACACTGGAGGTCATAGAAGCAACCAGGATAGTTGGCGCCCGGAAGGCACCAGGGCCGGATGGAATACCCAACAAGGCCCTAAAGCGCGCCGTGGCCACCCGACCGGAACCCTTTGCGGAGACTTTCAACAGTTGCCTCAGGGAGGGAACATTCCCAAAACGATGGAAGAGGCAGCGTCTAATTCTGCTGCCCAAAGGCAACAAGCCAGCAGACGATCCATCGGCGTACAGACCAATCTGCCTGTTGGACACGGTGGGCAAGCTGCTTGAAAGAGTGCTGTACAACAGGCTTCTAGAGTTCGTGGAGGAAACAGAAGCACTCTCAGAGGCGCAATATGGATTCCGGAAATCCCGCTCGACCGTGGACGCCATCATGGCGGTAGTTAGCATCGCAGCGAAGGCCATAGAAGAAACAAGATGGAGGTGGGGCACCAAGAAGTACTGTGCCATCGTGACGCTGGACATCCGAAACGCTTTCAACTCGGCCAACTGGTCAAGGATCGAGACGGCGTTGTACCGAATCGGGGTACCGGTATACCTTCTGAGGATGATCTCCAGTTACTTCTCGGACAGGGTGCTGGGCTACGAGACGGACCAAGGAGAGATAGCGTACGAGGTTACGGCAGGAGTCCCGCAAGGATCAGTCTTGGGGCCGCTCCTGTGGAACCTCATGTACGACAGCGTGCTTAGACTGCAGCTACCCCAGGTTGCCAGCTAATCGGTTTCGCTGACCACCTGGCCCTAGTCGTTGTAGCTAAGGAGGTCCAGAAAGTCGAATTGGTAGCCAATACAGCTATTGATCTAATTTCTGGATGGATGCGGGAAGCCGGTCTGGATCTGGCTGGCCACAAGACGGACGCAGTCCTCATCACGAGCAGGAAGAAGACGGAGTACGCCACAGTGCGAGTAGGAGCAGACTTGATAAAATCGCAAGACTCCATCAAGTATTTGGGAGTGATGTTGGACAACCGCCTAACCTTCCGCTCGCATGTGGAGTATGCTAGCCAGAAGGCAGCGAGGATGCAAGGAGCTCTCTCCCGCATGCTTCCAAATGTTGGTGGACCAAAGACTGGATGCCGAAGACTGATGGCAAGCGTAGTGTCCCCCATCCTTCTCTACGCAGCGCCAATCTGGGCGGCAGCGGTCATAAACAACCAAAGCCTGCGAAGGAAGTTAGCTGCTCCATACAGGCTAGCCGCGCTGAGGGTCATCTCGGCTTACAGGACTGTGTCCGAGGACGCAGCACTAGGACTAGCGGGTATGATACCCGTGGACATACTGACCAGGGAGATGAAAATAGTGTACGAAAAGAGTACGGCGCAGGGAACCATAGGCGGCACGGCGGCCATCCGCAATACAGCGCGACAGGCCTCCATCGAAACATGGCAGGAACGGTGGAATCAGAGCGTCAAAGGGAGGTGGACGCATAAATTGATCAATAGCGCGAAGGAGTGGATCGGAAGGAGCAGAGGCAATGCGGACTACCACATAACGCAATTCCTAACCGCGCATGGGGGCTATCGTAGCTACAAGTGTACATGGAGCTTCACACACAGCAGCTGATCGCGCCGCCAGACAGGTGATCGCGTAGAGTTGCCACACGGTCGGTGTTGCCAGACAGC
Organism: Drosophila miranda; assembly: GCF_003369915.1. Lineage (NCBI taxonomy): Eukaryota > Metazoa > Arthropoda > Insecta > Diptera > Drosophilidae > Drosophila > Drosophila miranda. The sequence goes on along the minus strand of NW_022881636.1, from coordinate 1,362,045 downwards.
CCCGATCGACCCAGGGCTGCCAGAGTGTTGGAGAGAGCTGGAGTTGCCGTTGTCCCTCCCAACGGAGGGAGATTTTAATTTCGAAATTCAAATTCTAAAGTAAACAATAGGAATGGAGGAGGATGAAAAGCTCGCCTTCAGGAAGGATAGCATGCTCGCCCGATCGCCGGCACCCGAGCCATCTCCATCTCCAGCAGCAGCGGCGCAGAGTCGGGACCTTGACTCTAGGGAGACCCCCAAGAGGGTTCGGGACCCAGCCAGCCCGGGAAGTTCCCAGAGGCAAACGCCGCACAAGAAGAGCAAGGCCCACCAGGAGGCTACCTGCCTTGAGAACATCTCGGAGCTGGGAAAAATCCTTGATGAGGTTCAGACCAGGATGATGGACAAAAATACGCGCCACATCAACATGGCCACCAGAGCACTGTTCGTGCGCATGAAGGAGCTGCACTCGAACATCATCGAATCGAGCCAAGAGGCTGCAGCGGGTAGAAGCGCGCTGCAGGAAAGCTCCGACGCCCAAGGCCTGTGCCCGAAATGCTCACAGAGCACGCGGAGCGCAGACAAGGAGCAGCAGACAACGACCGTCTGGAGGAAAGATGCCGCAGCGCAAACCGAACCGTGGCGTAGACTTAGCCAGCCATCCGTGGCCGAAGGTCCAATGGGGGAGCCGGGAACCCCACCTAAGCGCCCAAGGCAGCGAAAAGGAGCTATCGCAACCAAGAGGACCCTTAAAAAGGCCCCGTTGCGGCCACACGGAGACGTGGCGACGACCAGCGCCATGAGGCAGCCCAAGAGCCCCGGAATCCCGGACAGCGAATGGAGCGTGGTGGCCAAGAGGCCGAGAGCAGCACGCCGCGCTCGCCCAAACGCGGTCATAGTTCAGGCCCCCGGGAAGTCGTACAGCGAGGTTCTGGCAATGGTCACCAGACGACACGACAACCAGCTTTCCGACCTGGGAAGCTGCGTCTCCAAGGTACGCCGCACCATAAACGGCAACCTTCTGCTGGAGGTGGCAAAAGACAGCGTGGAGAGTGCTGAGGGCATGAAAGCCAGCATCGCACGTGTCCTCGGCGAAGGTGGTCATATTGGGGATACGGGACATCGACTCACTCGCGACGGAGCAGGAGATCTGTGCCGCTCTAACTCGCCAATTCAACATTGACGAGGGTCGAGTAAGAGTCCGCAGTCTGCGCCGCGGATACGCGGAGTCCCAGCTGGCGGTGGTCAGCTTGCCCTTCTCCCTGGGCCAAGCGGTCCTGAAAGGCGGCAAGGTGAGGATCGGCTGGACCATATGTAGGATCCGGGAAAGAGATGGACTCCCAAGGTGCTACCGATGCCTGGAACCCGGGCATATCGCACGGAACTGCAAGAGTACAGTGGACAGGAGTGGCTGCTGCATCAAATGCGGGGAGAAAGGGCACAAAGTTGCCGAATGCAAAAAAGAGCCTGCGTGCTTCATCTGCTCAGCAGCTGGAAAGAAGGAGGTCACGCACCAGGCAGGCACTAAAAACTGCCCAGCCACGCGAAGCGGGGTCGGCAAAACCAGGACGACATGCAGTTGATTCAACTCAACCTGAATCACTGCAGAGCCGCACAGGATCTCCTGACGCAGACGGTGCGCGAGCTTGGCTCTGAGGTGGCACTCCTCAGCGAACCACATAAGGTGGGCAGCAGCAGCGATTGGGCCACGGACCTTACTGGCAAAGCGGCCCTGTGGCTCTGTGGCGTCGACGCGCCGCAATTGCGCGACACCAAGTCGGCAGACGGGTTCGTCCGAGGGTATGTAGGCGGCATATGGTTCTACAGCTGCTACCTGGCACTCAGCCTCTCACTGGAGACTTTCAGCCGCATTATGGACGAGCTGAGCTGCGATCTGCGAGGACGGAACAACGTCGTAGTCGGAGGCGACTTCAACGCCTGGGCCCTGGAATGGGGGTCCTCCCGTACAAACGCCAGAGGCCGCACGGTGTTGGAGGCTTTTGCCTCTCTGGACGTCGCCCTTCTGAACGAAGGGTCCCAACAAACTTTCAGCAGGGCAGGTGTAGGGTCGATCATCGATCTCACCTATGCCAGCAGCACGCTGGCCCGGCACGCCCGATGGAGGATCAGCGACGTATACACTGCCAGCGACCTCGAGGCCATACTATGCACCCTGGGCACCCTTGCCCGATCGAGAGGTACCCCGTTCCGGCATGGGAAGGCGTACCGCCAGGACACGCTGAGGGCACAAGCCTTCGCAAGCGCCCTTGAGAGCTACTCTGCAAACGATGCAGACGGAGCCAACGATATGGCGACCAAATTGGCGGACGCACTTGAAGGCGCCTGCGACCAGAGCATGCTACCGAGAGGGACGTTCCGGAAGCACAAGGATCCAGTTTTCTGGTGGAGCGAAGCGATTGCGGTTCTCCGTAGAACCTGCCACCGGGCCAAAAGGCTGCTCCAGCGAGCCAGAGGCACACCGCGCTTGGCCCGATGCAGCGAGACCTACAAAGCGGCGAGGAAGGATCTGAAGACCGCCATAAGGAACAGCAAGAGGGAATGCTTCCTTAAGCTGTGTGATGCCGCCGAAGAGGACCCCTGGGGAGGCGCGTACAGGATGGTGGTGAAGAGGCTGAACGCGGGCAGCAAAGCTCCAACAGATCCAGAGGCACTGGAGGGTATAGTCAGGGCACTGTTTCCTCGAGGACGGCAGATCCCTAGCTCCCTGCGGTTCGAGCATAGCCCGAGCGACATCTGCGAGGTTACGGAAGCCGAGGTGTTGCAGGCAGGCAGAAACCTGATACCTAGGAAGGCTCCGGGTCCGGATGCGATCCCCAACAGCGCGTTGAAGCTGGCACTTCTTCTACTCCCGAGGGAAGTTGCGGGCCTTTTCAACAAATCCAGGAGGGGACGTTCCCGAGAGGTGGAAAAGGCAACGGCTGCTACTATTAACCAAGCCGGGCAAGCCGCCAGGGGTGGCCTCTTCCTACAGGCCCATCTGCCTTCTAGACTCCATGGGAAAAGTCTTCGAAAGGGTGATCGGTGCGAGGCTGAGCGCAGCCACCGAAGCAGCAGGCGGTCTCTCCCAGAACCAATACGGGTTCAGGAAAGGCGGAGGCGGAGGAAGCCATTGCTGGGACTAGGTGGAGAGGCGGAACCAAGTCCTATTGTCTGGTGGTGACACTGGACATAAGGAACGCCTTCAACTCGGCCGACTGGACCCGGACGCTGGAGGCACTGAGGTCCTTCAACATCCCGGGCTACCTACTGAACATAGCGCGCAGCTATTTCAGCAATAGGGTGCTGACAATGGACACATGTCGTCTAATGTTTTCTAATCTGTTAAATCTGTTTTCTCATCTGAGTTATTCCCATTCAATAACATTCATGGAATTGAATTTGTTGCAGTCAAAGTTCGTGTTGGCTCCGCATTTTTCTATTTAACCTGCTCTTACATTCCTCCCAGGTCAGATGCTGAGCTTTACTTACACCACCTCTCAGCAATTAATAATGTTGTTTCTGCATTAGGGTGCAATGATCGAATTATTGGCATGGGGGGCTTTAACCTCCCATTTCTTTCTTGGCTGCCTTGTAATGACGCTAACCTGTTGTTTCCCAATTGCCATAATGACTTTATCAATGGGCTAACGGATATTTCCCTTGTCCAAATTAATGCCGTTAAAAACATTAGGGACAGACTTCTTGACCTCGTTTTTGTTAACGATGGTTCTCTTGCTACGGTATCTAGAGCAAGCCCAATATTTCTCCCTGAAGATCCTTACCATCCAACTCTGTTGATATCACTGGAGTGTACACAATCTGGAGGTGCTGACAGTTCCATGGCTCCTTGTCACATAAAGTGTTTTCGCAAAACAAACTTTATCGATTTAGATCTACATCTCTTGCGTGTTGATTGGTCGTTTCTTTATTTATTACCGAACATAGATGCAACTGTTAACTCGTTTTATAGTTCTATTTACTCCGCCTTTAATACGTTTGTTCCAGATATCACTGTACCTGTATCGTCCAAGCCTCCCTGGTTCTCCAAGTATTTGTCATACTTAAAAAATAATAAATCCCGGCTCTATAAAAAGTACCAGAAGTCAGGCTCCACGTTGGCCTTAGCTCTATACTCATCCGCTCGCTCTCTATAATCATTACCTTTCACAATGTAGTAGTAACTTTCCTAGTGATCCTAAAAAATTCTATTCGTTCGTTAACTCTAAGCGCAAGTCAAACGTTTTTCCTCCGTCCCTTCATTACCAGAACAAAACAGAAGCTTCTGCTGTTGGTATTGCAAATTTATTCGCTAACTTTTTCCAAACAACGTACTCGTCTCATATTTACAACGCATCTACTCCGTATCCGTACCAGCTACCTCAAGCTAACAGCATTTTTCTGCCCTTTTTCGAGGAAAGCGTTGTTCTGGAAGGTTTGTCATCTATGGACATATCGTTTTCTGCGGGTCCAGATAAGGTACCAAGTTGCATCTTAAAACACTGTGCCCAGTCCCTTTGCAAACCCTTGTCCTTTCTCTTCAACCTCTCCTTGGAACAGTCTTGTCTCCCAGTAATTTGGAATGAGTCCTACATCATTCCGCTTCACAAAAAAGGTTCAAGATCAAACCTTGAAAACTATCGTGGTATCGCAAAGCTTTCCGCCATCCCGAAGCTTCTTGAGTTCCTGGTCACCCGGCAACTGCAACATTTTTGTTGCAGCTTGATACCACCGTCGCAACACGGTTTTTTCAGACATCGTTCGACATCGACTAACCTTCTTGAGTTTTCTAACCTAATCCACCAATTGGTTTGCAGACGGATGTAGTTTTTACGGACTTCAGCAAGGCATTCGATTCCGTGAACCATGCTCTGCTTATTCAAAAGCTCTCTTTATTAGGGTTCCCAACGAATCTTCTAGATTGGATTTTGTCCTATCTCTCTAACCGTACTCAACGTGTTTTGTTTTCTAACGTGTTGTCAAATACTGTTAATGTTACTTCAGGTGTGCCACAGGGAAGTCAGCTGGGCCCGCTTCTGTTTATTTTATTTATGAACGACCTTCCTCAAGTTATAACATACTCTACTACACTAATGTATGCTGATGATGTCAAAATCTGTCTTTCTTACTCTGATTGGTATTTGCACACACGCCTTCAACTTAATCTAAGTGAACTACTATTGTGGTGTTCAACTAATCTTCTTTTTCTGAACCTTTCCAAATGCAAACTTATGACATTTTACCGTCGCGCTCCTCATTTTGTCTTATATGTTCTAGGAAATCATGTCCTTGAGCGAATTTCGAGTTCAAATGACCTCGGAGTCCTTTTTGATCATAAGATGTGTTTCAACACCCATATAGCTGCAACTGTAAATAAAGCTAAGGGTGTTTTAGCGTTCATCAAGCGTTGGTCCAAGGCGTTTGACGACCCGTACGTTACGAAACAACTGTACATCTCGTTAGTACGTCCTATATTGGAGTATTGTTCTTGTGTGTGGAGCCCGCAGTATAAAGAGCAGCAGGCTGTTATTGAATCCGTGCAAAAGCAATTTTAAATTTTTGCCCTTCGGAACTTTAACTGGGACTCGGGTAGAATCTTGCCACCCTACCGGTCTAGGCTAAATCTTATTGACCTGCCGTCGTTGCACCATCGCAGAATATGCAATGGCGTAATGTTCGTGCACAAGCTCCTTCTTGGACTGTTGACTCCCAAACTCTCTTGGGTCAGATTGACTTGGCCGTTCCATCTAGACCTACCCGTACTTTTAGGCCTATCTGTCTACCCATATGTAGGTCTAATTATGCTGATCATGAACCTTTTAGGGTTTTATGCCATAATTATAACTCCCTCTGTCAAACCCTATCCCCTGAACTGTCTCTTAAACTAATTGCATGCAATATTTATAATCATTTAAATTTAGCTAACTTTTAACTTATCTTTTTCCGCCTTTAGTAACTAAGCACCAGTATTAAAAGATAATTTGTTAATTTAATAAATAAATAAAATAAATGTCAGGGCTCTGGGGCATACGAAGTCTCAGCCGGAGTCCCGCAGGGCTCCGTTTTGGGACCTCTGCTCTGGAACGCCATGTACGACGGGGTCCTACGGCTCCCGATGCCAGCCAACACTAACCTGGTGGGTTTCGCTGACGACGTCGCAATAGTGGCGGTAGCGAAGGAACTTGCCGCAGTGGAGGAGCTTGCCAACGTCGCCATACAAGCCGTCGAGGCGTGGCTAGCCGCCGCGGGGCTGGAGCTGGCGGCCCAAAAAACGGAGGCGGTCCTGATATCCAGCCGTAAAGTGGTCGAGACCGCCGGAGTGCAGGTTGGTGGGACCGCGATCGAATCGCAGAGGTCCATCAAGTACCTTGGAGTCCTCATCGACACGCGCCTGTCCTTCAAAGAGCATCTAGAATACGTCCACACGAAGGCTGGTGGGACCGCGGGAGCGCTATCCAGGATGCTGCTAAACACCAGAGGGCCAAAGCAGGCAACGAGGAAACTGCTGACGAGCGTCGTGACGTCGCAGATGCTCTACGCCGCACCGGTGTGGGCAGAAGCCGCGAAGGTGAGGAGCTACATGCGAGGAGTGGAGGCAACGTACAGACTGTGCGCCATTAGGATCGCGTGCTCGTTCAGGACCATCTCAGACGAAGCCGCGTTAGTCATTGCCGGGCAAGTTCCGCTCAGGGAGCTGATAAGGGAGAGGAAGGAGATCTATGATGCCATGACGGACAGTGCAGCCGAGGTACGCTCCAAAGCAGAAATTAAGGACGCCGCCAGAAGGACCAGCATAGACAGATGGCAGACTCGATGGGACCACTCACCCAAAGGCCGATGGACCCACACCCTCATCCCAAGCATAGCATGCTGGGTTGAAAGGAAGCACGGCCAGGTGGATTTCTACCTTACCCAGGCACTGAGCGGACATGGCTGCTTCCGCGGCTACCTCAAGCGCTTCGGCCACGAGACAGAGGACTGGTGCCCCGAGTGTGGCACAGGCATAGAGGAGGACGCTCGCCACGTCCTCTTCGACTGCCACAGGTTTGACCTCGAGCGTCAGACATTGGAGACAGCAGCAGGGTCTAGGGTCAGCACCGAGACTCTGGTGCCGCTGATGCTGGCAGACCCGAAGGTGTGGGAAGCGGCCGCGGAGCTCGCCTCTAGCGTGATGCGAACGCTTAGGTCCTTGGAGAGAAGGCGGAAGGAGCAGACGGAGTAGGTGTCCACGCCACTGCGAAGCAATGCTTTGCGGCAGTACCGCAGTCCGCGGGGCCCCTAGTCCCAACATACTCTTGTCCGTTAAATTAAGTTAAATATAAATTGTATAGTATATATTATAGAGCAAATAAATAAGTATATGAATTGGTCTGCGGTCTATGTCTGCCGTGCCGGCCTCTTGACGTCATCTGCCGTCTCGGTACTTGCCAAAAACCCCATCCAACCGGCCCTTTCCCCGCGCTGAGGTGTGCTAGAGGGTGTACGTGGGGGGGAGCTGATGCAAAACTTTCGAAAGATTTAGGGACAGAGGGACGGACGGATGCCGGCGGTGACGTTGTCGTGTCGGGTTTGATTTTGATAAAATAGGCCAAAGTGATCATCAATAATCATTTCTGTAAAAATCCGTGAGCAAAGCAATTATTTTTACAAAATGACCGCCCGCTCCACACCCCATTCAGGGCAATCCATTTTCTGTGTGTGTGTGCATCCTTCACACATCAAAAATAATAATAATTTGTGGGTAGAAACGTATGTACATATGTATATGTATTTACATCGGATGTACGAATGTATGAAGTATATGTATCCATATCGAACTCTATTCGTGGCTATCTTTTCGAAGAATTTCCCTGAATTTAATTACTTTCCTTATTTAATTCAATGCTTCAATTATTTAATCACCATTTCCTCCGTCGAAATGAGACCAGGAATTTGACTTCATATTTTATTCATTGATAAAGTGCGGCACAACACGAAAATTCAAGTGCAAATTTTGCAAAAATGCCTATGAAAATTATTCAAAACCATTCCCATTCGCGACTGCGACTGCCCCTGCTTTGCATCTTTTGTTATACGGTCTCCTTCGACTAGGCGACAACTCTGGTCCCAGTGAGCCGCTATTCAGTTCACTGGAATCGTCCACCACTCCACTGCTCTCGTCACAGCGGCGCCAAGCGGCGGGTCATCCATCCAGGTGGAGAGTGGTGGATGTGACATACTTAAGAAACGCTCGAGTTTCGGGCGGAAGTAATTTTTATTTTTACTCTGCAAATATTGACTTGATCCCAATTGCGAGTCACCCAAAGAAATGTTGAAAGCATTCCTCCAGTCGGCGGTCCCGCTGAGGTGCCACGATGTGGGTGGGGTGGGGCGTGTAGGTGCAGGCGATGCTCACTTGACAGTTGGCCACCACAGCGGGCCATAAACAACGGAGGCCCCCAGAAATGGGTGGCCACGGCTGTGGTTCACTTTGTTCTTATTTACCGCCAGCCAGCTCCCTTTGCGCGCTCAGGGAATTTCTTCAAAGAAAACCAGAAAGAAAGACTACCTCCTGAACACCCTTTGACATTCATATGGTGTGTGAAAAGAATTTTCTTGGATTACCATACAAGATATTGTATCTGGATTTGTATTGTGGATTTGTATCCAGCAAAAGGCGACATTTAATGAAGCAGACTCTGCCCTTGATGCTCATTCGTTGAAAAACAACGAAACGATAGCGAAAGGCATAGCAGCGTCATGACCTCGTTCAATATTCTCTATGTCTCTCTCTCTCTCACTCTCTCTCTCCCTCTCTTGCAGCACTCGAATGCTATGTTTGCACCTATTAGGACGGCTACAGTGATGACTAATGTGTAAGGAACGCCAGTGCCGTCAAGGTTCTCAACTGTCACAAGAAGAAGCTGTTATAGGCGCCCCTGAGGCTGAGGTGGCGGGGCGCGCTGGACTGCTGTCGCGAAAAATGGGGGAGCCGGGCACATAGCGGTCAGGCTGCAAACGACACGAAACAAGAGAAACGTTTTCCCATAATTACAGTTCAAATCGAGTTGCATTCAGAGGAAGGGAAACAAGAGTTCTTTATCGGAAACCCGATAAGATACGTTCTATACGTGTTTGTGTAAGGTGGCATCATTTGCGTGATGCTCGCATTCAACTGCGGCGGGTCGTGTACTGCTAGAGGGGTGGCTGCCCGACCTTGACCGGCCAGGTTCCACTCGGCCCAAAGGGGCGAGTCCCATTCGGTCCCGCGAGCCAGTGGGTGTCGGTTCCCTTCGTCCTGCAGCGTGGACGCCAGGCTTTGAGCGTCGCGTATTATCGTCTCGTGCTCGTCGGTGTCCGTGGTCGCGTTGTCGTCGTCGATGGCAGCCCCATAACTCCCGAACCAACGGCGATTCAGGGCGGCGACGTCGTGATTGGGCGCCGAGCGGACACCTGCGGTTGCAAAGCGGCCATCGGGCTCTACTTCCTCTTCGGCGTCGGTCCCCGGGCCCTGGGTTTGTTGGTCGATCCACCCTTGGATGGCTGCCGCGCGCCGGCACCATGGCATCCTGTCCTGTTGTCGAAGTGTCGCCTCTCCGACCCGCCTCAGCTGGGCTTGACGGGAGGCGGATGGCCCATTGGGGTCGACGATCCAGCCGCGAGTCCGGTGTGTCGTTGGTTCGTCGGCAGGTGCCGGGACTTCAGGCTGCTGGTCTCCGCTAGGGTGTCCCGTCGTATCACCATTTGCCCCTAGGGGCCGAGCTTGCCTTCCGTCTCTTAGACGCTTCATGTCTTCAGTCGATTCTAGGGAGAAAATGCCTGTCGGTTAGAACCTGCCTGTCTTAACTAGAAGTACTAATACCCTCCCCCTATCCTGCTTGAGCGGTGCGAGTAAGAAGATGTTTACATTGGGTGTAGTACTTATCTAATCCCATAAGGGGATGTATACGTAGCTTACGGTTTCGTGGGTCGCGCCCCTTACGGGGCGAGGACGTGACGGTTGCGCGCTACCGCAAGTGGCCCTTGCGAAGTCGGCAGGTCATTCAGGTCTCTCCAACGTCGTTGGGTTCTCCTCGGGGTGGTTCACTCCGTGGAACGCCTTTAAGTCGGCTAAACTCGCAGTTTTCCTTCGTTTGCCTTGATGAACCTGTAGTCGAGGTTCACGGTAACTGGGTTAGTCGAGTCTGATCTTCGAAAAGGGTTGCGTTGTCGACCGGCCGCGGCATCGGCTAACGGGGCGAGTTGATAATTCGTTGGGGGTGAGGTGCGAGTTGGTCTACCTTGACCCGCCCATGTCCTTCGGGGCCGTGGTGTAGAGCGATGCTGGTTTCCCGTGGGGTCGTTCGCTCTGACTGAGCCGCACTGCTGTGCATTTCTGATTTGGCTCGCGTCGATCGTGTTATAATTTTAGCGCCGCCGGGTCCGTCTCGGTCGGGGCTTAGATGCGTTGTCCTTGTATTGCTGCTGGGTCTGGCGTGGTCGAGGCTTCGATGCGTTGTCCTTGTATTGCTGCTGAGTCTGGCGTGGTCGAAACTTAGAAACGTTGTCCTGAGGTTACTGCTGGTTCTGGCGTGGTCGTGGCTTAGCTCCGTTGTCTTGGTAGGGATACTCTGGGTGGTTTTCGAGGCAGACGGACTGGCCCTGGGTGTGTCCAGCGGTGTCGCAGTCGTCTCAGTCGAATCTTCGTTGCTTTGGGTGTTCTTCGAGGCGGACGGACTGGCCCTGGGTGTGTCCAGCGGTTTCGCAGTCGTCTCCGTCGAATCTTCGTTGCTTTGGGTGTTCTTCGAGGCGGACGAACTGGCCCTGGGTGTGTCCAGCGGTGTCGCAGTCGTCTCCGTCGAATCTTCGTTGATGGTTCTGGCGCGGTCGTATCGAATCGTGGGTTGGGTTCGGGTGGCGTTGCTGGGTCTGGCGTGTTCGAGATCCTGATGCGTTGTCGTGGGTCCATTGCTGGGTCTGGCGTGGCTGGGATTCGGGTGCGTTGTCACTGGTACATTGCTGGGTCTGGCGTGGTTGGGATTCTGGTGCGTGGTCACTGGTACGTTGCTGGGTCTGCCGTGGTTGGGATTCTGGTGCGTTGTCTTCGTCTGGTGGGTCGCCGTTGGATTGGTCGAGTGGGTAGGACCAGCGGATGCAGTCGCGGGACTTTCGTCACTAAAAGTAACCATGCGGGGCCGAGTCGAGGATGATGTGGGGATCAGGTTGGTTTCCCGGATCGCCCGCTGGGTCAACTGCAAGTACGCTCGTCCGCATTGTATTATGGCCTGGACGCCGCAAAGGAAATCGAGCCCCAGTATGATGTCGTCCACTACCATGGGTAGGACTAATAGAATCACCAGCGTTTCCTGTTGATCCAGACGTACCTTGACCGAAACTGCTTGCGTCACCTCCTTTGCTGTACCGTCCGCCAGGCGGACGGTAGTCCTTATATTCCGTGCGTTCCCTCCGGTACTTACTTCATGAGCGATGCGATGACTGACGAACGACCGCGTTGCTCCCGTGTCGAGGGTAGCTGTGAGCGGTACTCCTTCGATGGTTACTAGCGCGGCGATCATGCCTCCTTCCAAACTTAAGGGATGAGTTACTCCTGGGGGCCCTGGAGGTATGTCTCCGATCGGTTCCCTGACGAGCGGAGACTCGTTTTCCCGACTCGGATAGCCTACAGCAGTCGATCGTCCGGATGACGCGGCGGCCACACTCCCAACAGAATAGCATTCGCCGATTCCTGCATGAACTGCTGAAATGACCTTCCGGTCTCCATCCTGGGTCACTACGCGGCTTGCCGTCTCGGCGCTCCGGGAGGGCCCGGTGTCGTCTGGAGGAGCATGCTGTGGGGTGGATAATCCGGGTCCTTGGTATGATGGCGTTCTGGCTTTCGTATTTGGGCGGTCGTTAGCTGGGTGGGTTTGTTCGCGGTCCCGCGTTGTCTCGTACGCTACTACCAATTGGGTCAGTTCTCGCAACGTCTCGAACTCATGTGTACGGGTGAACAGTTGGTATTCCGGCCGAAGGTTCTCGTAGATCCTGTCCAGCTCCCTGTCTGGAGTGTACTGAGCTCGTTGCATCATGAGTCGGAGGTCGATCAAGTAGTCCTGAAAGGCTTCTCGGGATCGTTGGCGACGGGAGCGGATTGTATCTTCCAAGCGCTGAAAGTATCGCGGAGGTAGGAAGAACTCCAAGAACCCCTTCCGGACCTCGGTCCATGGCTTGCCTTGCATCTGGAACGTCCTAAACCATCCTTCTGCCTTGCCAGTTAGTAGCCCGGAGATGGCTCGCGGCAGTTGTGCTGGGCTTCCGCCATATGAGTCGACCCTTTCTTCCAACCGTTCGATGAAAGCCAGCGCATCCGAGTGTCCGTCGAACTTCAGACCCCAATTGCGCAGCTTATCGGCCAGGGCGGCGAAGGAAATATCTTCCCTTCCGGGTCGCAAAGTTCCGGCTTCCTCGGGGAAGCGGTGCTGGTGGTGATTGTCACCATGTCGCCGGTCAGTCGTGGTTTCAAGCCGGCCAGAGTCGCCGTGAGCTGCGCGCGGGAACTCGGGAATTATGATAGATAGAGGCTGCTCCGCACAGATCCCTTCCTTCCGCTCTCGCTGACTCGGTCCCGGCGACGGGGACGTGTTCCTCGGGCTTCTCGGGCTGGGCGCGCTGTCGAAGACCATTCCGAGCTCTTTGATCCGTTTTTCGATCCCAGTCGGATGCTTACCGCGCGAGATAAAGGCCGAGATCCGGCTGCGCAGTTCGTCCACTGTCCCGCTTTCACCGAGGCCGAATTCGGCGGCGATGGCCTGCAATTCGTCCTTGCGCCGATACGAAATCCACTGTACCGCGATGTCGAAGCACGGTGGTCGAACTGGCACTTCGAGGTCTTTCGCGTTTCCGACGGTAGTATCACGTATTGAGCCTCCGGTAGAATCTTCTCTTAGGTCACGCACTGAATACCGGAGTCCTTGGGGCTAGTCACGGAAGCACGGCGTATGTACGGTTAACACGGTTGTCCAGTGGAGGCGTCCTTGGCGTCCTTGCTGCTTGGGGTCCTGGTCGATAGTCCTTGCTATCGTTGTCCTTGGAATTGTCCTTGTGGTCCTGGTCGTGCTGGGTTCGTTGATTTAAGCGTTGGATCTCGTCCCGTGTTGATGGCTGAACGCTGACTGATCACTTTTAAGGCCGGGCGTTTACTCTCCGCTATCGTTTTGTAGGCCGGGCCTTGAATGATCGCGCTGAGGACCGGGCGTTGACTGCTCGCGCTGAGGGCCGGGCATTGACTCTTCTCGCTGAGGGCCGGGCGTTGACTATCGGCTATTGTTTTGTAGGCCGGGCATTGAATGATCGCGCTGAAGACCGGGCATCGAATGACTGCTCTGAAGACCGGGCGTTGACTGCTCGCGCTGAGGGCCGGGCATTGACTATCGGCTATTGTTTTGTAGGCCGGGCATTGAATGATCGCGCTGAAGACCGGGCATTGAATGACTGCTCGCGCTGAGGGCCGGGCATTGACTCTTCTCGCTGAGGGCCGGGCGTTGACTATCCTCTTCTGGGTCTGAGTACGAAATATATAGCCGGGCTGGTTGGTCTTCGGGAGGATTCCGACGCTCGCTCGGCCTCTACCGCCCACGACGCGCTACTCGCTGCGTACATGTCGCTCTCTCTCTAGCGATTTCTGCTCAGCTTCGGCTCGGTTCTCTTTCTCTGCCGCCTCGCCGCGGCGCTCTCCTCCTCATGTGGGCGCAGCGGCCACGTGCTGACGCTATTGCTAGGGAGGTTAGGGAAGCCAGCCTCGGCTGTACATGAATAATGGGCGTGAGGTCGCCCGGTTTTTTTACAGAGATATACAGCTATTCTTGTCCTAATGATTTCGACTGGCCGTGCTTGCGCATGGTACAGTCCCGATTCCCCCTGCCACTCTTTCTTCTGATCGACTGTTCCACTTAGCGCCCCAAAACATAACGGAATCCCGGAGTCCCTGCTCGGGCGCCATCTGTAAGGAAGCGATCCTGGGCTGGGGTACATATCTCAGTCTACTCCAGGGTCGAAATTACAGTAATATTTATAATTTGCCGGGACTCCGTATTTCGGACCGACGATGGGGGACAGGGCAGCAGTCCCGCGGACGGGAGCGATCGTAGCGTGGGACGTGGGACGAATAGCGCCTTCAGGACCTCACCGAACTCAGAATCAATACGGAGGTCTTTACTAAGCGATAATACCGATAGGTGTCGCCGAGAGTACCTAGGCTACCGCCGGACAGTACTTACGGGACCCTGCCGACCTGAGAGTTACTACGAAGCGGGAAGGGGGACTTTGCTATGCGGGAATACCGACAAGTATCGCCGAGAGTACCTAGGCTATCGCCGGACGGTACTTACGGCACCCGGTCGGCCTAAGAATTACTACGACGTGGAAGGGGGACTTTGCTATGCGGAAATACCGGCAAGTATCGCCGAGAGTGCCTAGGCTATCGCCGGACGGCACTTACGGGACCCTGTCGGCCTAAGAATTACTACGACGCGGAAAGGGGAACTTTGCTATGCGGAAAAACCGACAAGTATCACCGAGAGTACCTAGGCTATCGCCGGACGGTACTTACGGGAGCCTGTCGGCCTAAGAATTACTACGACGCGGAAAGGGGGTTTTCGCTATGCGGAAATACCAACAAGTGTCGCCGAGTGTACCTAGGCTATCGCCGGACGGTACTTACGGGACCCTGTCGGCCTAAGAATTACTACGAGGGTCAGGGATATCGACGAGCATCACCGAGAGTGCCTAGGCAATCGCCGGATAGCACTTACGGGACACTGTCGAACTAAGAATTACTACGGGGGTCAGGGATATCGACAGGCATCGCCGAGAGTGCCTAGGAAATCGCCGGATAGCACTTACGGGACACCGCCGAACTAAGAATTACTACGAGTACGAGAATACCGACGTGTATCGCCGAGAGGGCCTAGGCAATCGCCGGACAGCCCCTTCGGAACCCAGGGAACTACGGGGATCAGGCTAGACAGCAACAGGCGTCACCGGGGACGCTTAGACGATCGTCGGATAGCGGCCTCGGGACCCTGCGAGGTCACAAACTACGGGAGGGAATCATGCGGAGGGAACGCCGACAGGTGTCACCGAGAACGCCTAGGCAATCGCCGGACAGCGGCCTCAGGATCCTGTCGGGCTACGATCTACTGGATGGAAGCACGCAGGCTCGGGCAAGAGGCGGAAGGAAGGGCAGAGAAGATGAAGCCCCGGGCCTCCAGGTTCCCTAGTGTATAGATAGTTGGTGGTCGGGCTATGTTTCTGTTACATTCGTTACATTTCACTTTATTCTCTACCTATCGCACCGCTCAGCAGCCCGTATACACGTCTAGAGGCTAGCTTACCCCTGAACTCCCACGCTTGTACTCGTCGAAAGCCTCCTCTTCCCCGTGGGTGCAGCGTAGATGCAGGATCTCTTCTCCGTAAGTGTAGTATCGATGCAGAGTCTTCTCCCCGTAAGCGCAGCGTCGATGCCGGATCTTCCCCGTGTCACTGATAGCGTTGGCGTGGATCCGGGCCGCCACGTGTTTTTACTTTTTCCAAGCCACTCGAATTTTTCCGCGAACACGTCCGACTCCTACGACTGCTCCCAATCGAATTTTTCTCATCCACGTTTTTCTTCTCCAGCCTCAGAACTCTCCCGATCCAGCGCCAGCGTGGGCGGCCAGCGTCGTCATTCTCGCGGCGGCAGAGGGCTGGCGCCGTCGCTAGCGCGGCGTCTACGCTGCGCCGGTGACTTTTGCCTCTCCTTTTCGCTGCTGGCGCGTCGTTACTTCGCTTTAGTTTTCCGCGTTTTTCTTCTGGCGTTGCTGCTGTGGGCATACCGTTTCGGCGCTTCGTTGCTGCGTCGACGCTGGCGGCTTATCTTTTCGGCGCTTCTCGTCTTCGGCCGTCGCTGAATTGATGCTGTTGGCTACCGTTTCGGCTCTTGGTGTATTCCTCTCTCTCTCTTTAGCTTCCGCTGCGTTGTTGTTGTTGGGTTTTGTTTCTTGGTGTATTCCTCCCCGTTTCTTTGTCGGTGCCGTTGGATTTCGATTCTTGGTGTATTCCTCCCCGTTGCTGTGTCGGTGCCGTTGGATTTCGATACTTGGTGTATTCCTCTCCCTCTTTGGCTGCTGCTGCGTCGTTGTCGTTGGGTTTCTGCTTTTTCGGTGTATTCCTCGCCGTTGCTGCGTCGATGCCGTTGGTTTTCGGTTCTTGGTGTATTCCCCTCTCTCTTTGGCAGCAGCTGCGTCGTTGTTGTTGGGTTTGGTTCTGAAAAGCCAGTGGCGTCCGCCGTGATCGCGACTTCCCCCCCCCCCCCCCCCCCCACCCAGTTTTGAAATATACTTGTAGCAGTGACATATCACAGAAGTCCGGATATAAAATGTCGTTGCTCTAGCTTTTATAGTCTTTGAGCACTAGGCGCTGATAGGGACGGACAGACGGACAGACGGACGGACGGAAAGACAGACAGGGCTCAATCGACTCGGCTATTGATGCTGATCAAGAATA